>NW_015173703.1:79405-94777 GCF_001447785.1 Gekko japonicus | reverse complement strand
CCACCTCTGAATGTCTCTTCCTTGAAAACCCTATGGGGTCCCCATAAGTCGGCTGCAACTTGTTGGCACTCACAATCAAAATATTTGCTTTTAAGATTAACTTTCTTGCCAAAGAGTCCCTTACTTGGCATTAGGGCTGCCAGGTCCTCTCGCCGTTGTGGTGGGGGGATTTGGGGGGCATTCCAGAGGTAGGCAGGATGTAATGCACAACATCTCTGATGCAATGATGTCACCTGGAAGTGACGTCATCGCATTGGAGCTGTTGCATGTGATGCTCTGGGTTTGGGGCAAAAACTCTGTGTTTTTGGCTTCAAAACCATAGAGTTTGCCCAAAAACCAGAGCGTTGCTATGTGATGCTGATGCCGCCATGATGTCACTTCTGGGTGTTGTCATCGCACCAGGGATGTTGCGTGACCATGTCCCTCTTTGGCGGTGGGGTTTCCCCCACTGGCCAGGTGGATGGTGGCAGATTGGAGCCCCCCAAAACAGGGGAACCCCTGCTGAGACTTGAGGGCTGGCAACCCTACTTTGCATCTTTCTTGTGAGACACAGAGTCTGATCATGCTACTTCCTCCCCTTGCCTTTTTGGCCTCTGTTCTGCAGGTCTAAAAGCAAGGTTTGCATGGGGGGCTTTTAGCTTCCTCCTTTTCCATTTTCTGGGGCAGCTCGAGACCCTAGATGAATGTTGGGGTGCTGGCATAGCACCATTGCTTAAAGCCTTTCACCCAGCACCACTTTCTCTTCCGCACTGAGATCCCTAAATCGTCTAGCAGGCCCCAACTGTGCAATATGAAGTTCTGAGAAACACGGCCTTTGTGTTCTGAACTTAATTGTCTGCCTAGTAACCCAACTTTTTCCTTAAGGACCATATGGATACATTTCCCAATGACATTGCTGCCGAGATGCACCATGACTGCTGACTCCTCCCTCGCACTACCTGTCAACCTATCTAGACCGTACAAGATGTCTTCAACCTTCACGCCAGGCAGGCAAATTACTGTGACCTCAAAACACATGTCATCATGAGATCACTTCCCTGCTTGCTTTCTGTCTTCACGGCTAGTTAGGTTGTTTACGAATGTTAAGGGGTAAGAAAGAAAGGTGCTTCCCTGAAACTGCGTAATCCTGCATCAAGAAGGTGAATGTGCTGTACTCGTAACTTCCTCACCCCAACACTGAACTTGCACAGAACTTTATTTGCATCTCCTTGTTTAGAGAAGCTTTCTCTCTGTGGTTGTCTCGTAAAGGTAAAGGTTCCCTTGCTCGAGAGCCAGTCGAATCCGACTCTAGGGTTGCGGTGCTCATCTCCGTTTCAAAGCCGAAGAGCCAGCGCTGTCCGAAGACGTTTCCGTGGTCATGTGGCCAGCATGACTAAAGACCAAGGCGCACGGAACGCTGTTACCTTCCCACCGAAGTGGTCCCTATTTATCTACTTGCAATTTCTTGCTTTCGAACTGCTAGGTTGGCAGGAGCTGGAACTAGAGACGGACACTCACTCCGTCATGCAGCACTCGGGTCTCGAACTGCTGAACTACTGACCTTCCACAGCCTGCAGTTCAGCGTCTTAACCACTTGCACCACCGCAGCTCTTGTCTCTTGGTCCCCCTCAAATTCCCCCACATTCAGCTCCCCTATTGGTGTTTCTGTTTCCATGCTCTGGTCACCCGCTCCATGATCTGCTGTCTGACTTCTTAAAGCCTTGACCTCTGATTAATTTTGCTTACCCCTGGGACCTGTAGCTTCCTCTCCAAGCCTCAGGTGCTAGCAGGGTCTATTAGATGAAGCCCCTCCCACTGGGACCATATGTTACAGCACATACCAAGAGCAAAGATAAGCCTCAAAGAATCACACAGCCTGGAGCACCAAGACACACACTTTACCCCCTCTTTACCTCTTCTACTGGTTCCACATTTAACTCCCTCTGTTTGCATGTTCTGGTTGTGCACTCCCTGAGCTTCTGTCTGACTTCTTAGAGCCTGGACCCCTGATTAAAGGAAGCTGTGATTCACAAGATTTTAACAATCAGCTGTGGGAGTCCATAAAATAGCTTTAGAGGTCACCAGCAACCCACATGTGCCTCTAGAACTTTGGTCGGATACTTGACTAACAGATAACCAACTAAGACTAGGCAGTCTACTGTGGTTAATTACTGTATGTAGGCATTAAATCTTAGCCTAAGTTAGTGCTTTTATCTTATCCCAGGATGTTGAACACTTCCTGCACAACTTAAGAGACTATCACTGCACAGTATCAGTCATCCAGTGTTATCAAAGGCATAAAGTGGACAGTGAAGAATTAGACTTGTGGCTACGAGAGTCACACTGTGAAACATTTGTTTGTCTTTAAAGAGTGTCATTGGGACTCTTGTGGTGTTGTAAATTTAGGCACCCTTTGAGAGCCAGTTTGGTGTAGTGGTTAAGTGTGCGGACTCTAATCTGGGAGAACCGGGTTTGATTCCCCACGCCTCCACTTGCACCTGCTGATGTGACCTTGGGTCAGTCACAAGCTCTGGCACAGCTGTCCTTGAAAAAGAGCAGTTTGTGTCAGAGTTCTCTCAGCCCCACCCACCTCACAGGGTGTCTGTTGTGGGGAGGGGAAGGGAAAGGAGTTTGTAAGCCACTCTGAGGCTCCAAGTGAAGGGCGGGGTATAAATCCAATCTCTTCTTCTTCTTCTTCTACACACAGCTTGAGTTGCATGAGGGCTGCCTCTCTTCTGTGGTTCTGATAAGCCACATGAATGTGGCGTGCCTGTGAATGCCACAGTTACCACAATTACATAGGGCTTTCTCATAATGGGAAGGGAGGGTTGTGGTTTTCCTATAGATGTGTCTGTGTGACCTCTCTCCCAGAGATAAATGGGATGGCACTATGGTGAAGCTGTTCCCCCACAGTTCAATGCACACCTGTTGCACTGTCATTCATAGCCAATGTTGCAAATATTGGAATAACTACTGTCCATATCGATAGACCAAGGTGGGTAGCCGTGTTGGTCTGAAGCAACAGAACAAAGTTAGAGTCCAGTGGGCACCTTTAAGACCAACAAAGTTTTATTCAAGATGTGAGGTTTCGTGTGCACACACACTTCGTGTGTGTGCACGCGAAAGCTCACATCTTGAATAAAACTTTGTTGGTCTTAAAGGTGCCATTGGACTTTGTTCTGCTGTGCATATAAGGTAAGAGTGCGTTGAGTTACTCTGCTTTATCTGTTTTTGTTTTGTTTTTAAACATATGTGCCGAACATGACCATCAGAAAGAAAATAAAGAGGATGAAAACATTAAAGAGAAAAGAAGGAATGTGTATTGGTCAAACCATTTAAAAGGATACATTACCATTAGGCTTGTCAGCTTTTCCTGCAGGCACTTAAGGCAAGGTGTAACGGAAGGAGATTTGTTGATGTGATGAAATCTGTGCTGTCCTCCCTCCCCTTTCATTTATGGAATCATTCAGAAGACAATTTGACAGGACAGCTATCTCATTCTTTCAACCATCACAAACTGTGTTTTTGAAGTTCTTCATTTTTACGTTAGGACCAGCATGTGCCAAAGTGCTTGTTATGTCTTTTCATGTGCTGCATCCCTCTCAGGCCAAGTGTTCGCCTTTATAGCAGCAGCAGCAGCCACACACACACCAAAAAAATGCCTTTCCCTTTTGCAGCACCAGAGAGAAGAGGTTGTTGATGATCATTAGTAAAGGATGAGTGGTGCAAGCCACTACCTGTTTGCCTTGATTACTGTATTTAGCACCTCCATAATGAATAGGGACTTCCACTACCTTTGAAATGCAGTTCAGCTGATTAAGTGTAGTCTTGACAGATGTAAGAAAACGGTGATTTGCAAAACAGAAGAAACACATCCATCAAAAGTGGGTACAAGGGTGCTTGATCTTGCTCAGGGTTGCCATCATCTGAATAGAAAAGGGAAGCTTATTACTTTAATCAGAACATTGTGCTGGTTCTTCCATCAGCCCCTGCCACTGCCTTCATATGAAAGTACAGGCTGAAACCATCAGCTACCCATGTCCTGGAGGAGGTGGGAGGAGGTGGAGGAGGCAGAGAAGAAGAAGAAGGGTTGGTTTTATACACCGCCCTTCACTACCCGGAGGAGTCTTGGAGTAGCGTACAATAGCCTTCCCTTCCTCTCCCCACAACAGACACCCTGTGAGGTAGGTGGGGCTGAGAGAGTTCTGAGAGAACTGTGACTGACCAAAGGTCACCCAGCTGGCTTCATGTGGAGGAGTGGGGAATCAGACCCAGTTCTCCAGATTAGAGTGCGCCGCTCATAACCACTACACCAAGCTGGCTCTCAACAAGAGGGTCTTTGGCCCTGACAGAGGGGAAAGGGGAGCAGAATCTCAGAGTCTAAAAATAAAAGCCATGCAATGTTTTTTTATTACGACCAATCAAAACGACCCAGATCAGCGTGCAAACTTTTGACTTCTCTGGAACTCTTTATTGGATTGGATGTTTAAAAAGAAAAAGGTGAGGGAACACATCTCTCAGGTGACACTGTTAGGCATTTGTAGAATGCTTCAGTGGGTGCAGGACGTGGCCAGCTGGTAGCGGATTGCAGCCTGGCATGCTGGGAAGAAGAAACAATATAATGGATGCCCCATATTGAAAACACAAAAGCCTGCAGATGATGGAAGATGTCTCCAACCACTAGACAGGACACAGGAATCTCTTAAAAGGCTGAGAGCAATGGAAAATCATGGTAATCCTTGCATTAACAAACCTGGAGACTAAGTTGGTACACAAGGTGTAAAGGGGTTGGAGACCAGAAAGTCCGGATGGGAATGAAGGCTTGGATAAGGTGTGTCACCCCCAGAGTGATGCTATGTTGGAAGGAATGGAAGCTTCCTCTAATTAACTTTGTTTTATCATTCTGTGTAATCTGCCTTAAATCTCATTGAGAAAGACTGACTACAAATGAAATAAATAAATCCATTTCACACTGCAGGCCCTGCCCCAGAAGCTGCATCCAGAGTCCTGACAGGACCGCATCTAGAGTTTTTGGTTCTCAGGAGGCTGGTAGTCCTACTGTCAAACACATCATATATTAATATAAGTGCCCTGTGGGCTATTGCACCCATCGGACAAAACTAGGATTTTCTATTTTCTTTCATAATCAGAATTGGTAATCCTTAACCACTAGTTTGGTGTAGTGGTTAAATGTGCAGACTCTAATCTGGGAGATTCCCCACTCCTCCATTTGCACCTGGCTGGATGACCTTGGGCAAGCCCTATAGTTCTGATAAGAGCTGTTCTGGAAAAAAAAGCAGTTTCTGTCAGTGCTCTCTCAGCCCCACCTACCTTACAGGGTGTCTGTTGTGGGCAGGGGAAGGGAAAGGAGTTTGTAAGCCGCTCTGAGACTCCTTTGGATAGCGAACGGCAGGATATAAATCCAAACTCTTCTTCTTCTTCCTCTTCTTCTAGAAATGATACTATTGCAACAAGAGATCAATAAGTGGCCCTTGGAGCGAGACAGTACAGGTCAATATTTTTTACACTTGAAGCGTGCCTCTCCTTTTATATTTTTTTAAATGTATGTTATTATAGTCCGCCTTTTCCCCTGAGATTTAAGGTAGAGTATTTCATATAAGTCAAATAGTAGCTATCAAGAGAACAAATCTAGAGTCCAGTGGCACCTTTAAGACCAACAAAGGTTTATTCAAGGTATGAGCTTTTGTGTGCAGAGTACACTTTTTCAAATACAGTGGAATGGGAGGTAAGGTTCAAACTTATAGACAGGCTGAACAGCAAATTAACATGTTACTAGGTATTATGTGTTGGGCTGGAATCTCCCAGGTCTGTCCATAAGAGACGGGTTGTGCTTGAAGCTCTGGAACAATAGACCACCAGGATTCTAGAGGTAACCAATGAGAAGGCAATGTTATGTAAATAGCCTATTGTTGGGAGTGGGGTATGTTTGGGTGTGGTTTTTGCATGCTACTTAAACAGGGCAATTGCCCTGCAGTCTTCAGTCTTGTTCCTGAAATCACTAAATAAAGTAGAGCTGTTCACTGCAATATGTCTTGAACCCAGTATTTACCACTGGCGACAAAGATGGGATCCTGTTGAGCAAGCCTGAAGTCCATCTGCACTTCACCGCGCACCAAGCTCCAGTACCATGTGCATCGCATCACAACTGTTCAAACTTATGCCGCTCCGGGTTGCCAGGTCTGCGTTGGAAAATATCTGGAGACTTTGGGGATGGATCCAGGAGAGGGCGGGGTTTGGGGAAGGGAGGGGCCTCAGCATGGTACAATGTCATAGAGTCCACCCTTCAAAGCAGCCATTTTCTCCAGGGGAGCTGATCTCTGTCAGCTGGAGATCAGTTGTAAATGTGGGAGAACTCCAGGCCCCACCTGGAGGCTGGCAACCCTACAACTGTTGACCTTAGAACCTTAGCTTATTTAATTCTGTTTTTGCGTAACTTAAAACATCTTCATCATGTTACATGTTAATTTGCTGTTCAGCCCGTCTATAAGTTTGAACCTTACCTCCCACTCCACTGTGTATTTGCGTGCCTTGCACACGAAAGCTCATACCTTGAAAAACTTTCATTGGTCTCAAAGATGCCACCGGACTCTAAATTTGTTCTACTGCTTCAGACTAACACAGCTGACCACCTGGCCCTAGCTAGCAGGACGGGACATCCAATAAACAAAGTGACAAGAGTTTGGATTTCAGAAATCTGAAAACAAGCTGAAATTCGAAAAGGGAGCTGAGACAAAGCTTAAGTATTAACATGACACATTAAGTGATGCAGAAATTACTCAGTAGGATCATATTTACAGCATGACTATTCATAGTAGTATAGTCCACAGTCCATGTACCTTTACCAAAGCAACTTTCTGAATCACTTCCACGCTAGACCCGTTTCAGTCCAGCTTCTGCCCGGGCCACGGGACTGAGACAGCACTGGTCACCCTCACAGATGATCTCCGAAGGCACCTGGATCAGGGCGGGACGGCGGTGCTCCTGTTGTTTTAATTTAATTTTTATTGTAACAGCGATTAGCCAGCAATATAAAACCAGAAAAAATAAATTACAATGGCCAAATAGTAAAATTTCCAACATTCAGCAAGGTAAAAGGTGCTAACAATATAAACTTTACATTTGTTAAAACCAAACTAAGAGTGTGCTGCCATAAAACACAGTATAGTATAAAAGAATAAAACATATTACCAAAGGGAACGGTACGAGTTAAAAACAACAGTCCTAACCCGAGTGCCAACCATCATGCTGATGCGCTTCTACCACCAAGGAACAAAATTTCGCAATCTGATAGAGCGCTGTGTGTTCAAGGTTAAGAAACAAGTTCTCCACCTTGTCCTGATCTGAAGTGCCTGCCAGAAGGGGATTAATAAGTTTAGTACGAGCCTCTTCAAATACCGGGCATCTTAGGAACACATGTTCCTGAGATTCAATCTCCCCCAACGCACACAAGCATAGCCTCTCTGTTCGGGGTATTTTTTTAAATTTACCCTCAAGAACTGCAGAGGGTAAGGCCGAGCATCTGACCAGAGTATATGCCCTCCTAAGTTTACGGGACTCCAAAACGTTAAGATATGGGGCCTGCGCAACGATGTATTTAATTCTAATTGGCGCTATAAATGTTGGGGACACCTGTAGATCTAATTGACGTTCGGTATCCTTGATCCTCTGTCTTATTTCTAACTTAGCTCGGTCCCTACCCATCTCCAAAAGCGCTAAGGGAGAATACCCCAAGAGCGAGATTTTCCGCTTAACAGAAATCAGCCAATTAGATTCAAAGGCATCAGACAGAATCAGGGGCACTAGTCCACATGGGTTCAAATTGATCTTCAGCCAATAGAAGATGGAGTATAAGGCAATCATGGCTTCAACCTTCAGCATGCCAGTCTCTAGCCGTACCATTGCGTTGGATACGCATCTCGGAACTTGGAGCACTGCTCTCAAAAATTTCGATTGGACTAGCTCCAAAGGAGCATAGCTAGATGGAGGCGCTCCAAGCAGCGTTCCGTAGAGCATCTGGGCAAGTGTTTTGGCCTTGTAAAGTTTTAAAGCTGGTGGTACAAAATAGCCCCCTTGGGAGCTAAAAAACTTAAGAATGCCATGAGAGGATTTTTCACCCGAGCAAGCAGCTGCCTGGCTATGGGCAGTCCTAGATCCAGAGGCTTGGATGATCATGCCCAGATAGCGAAAACTAGCTACCTGTTCGAGGTTCTGCCCATTTACCCTCCACTTCCTTAGTTTGGGTCTCCTGCTCATTGCTATAGCAAGCGAACTTCTTAATTGCCCTTCTCATTCCAATTGGGGTTCTAGAAAGAATAACAGCGTCATCAGCATATAACAGTATCGTGATAGAGCGCTGAGCCAATTTGGGGGGATGAAGATCTGCATCATCTAGGTACCCAACAACATCATTGAGGTAAAAATTAAATAGAGCAGGAGCTAGCATACAGCCTTGCCTAACTCCCTTTAACAACGATCTGGCATCAGTGATCCATGCTATGGTCACCTCGAGGTTGGACTACTGTAATGCTCTCTACATGGGGCTTTCCTTGGGGCAACTCCGGAAGCTGCAGCTAGTGCAGAATGCTGCGGCCAGGTTGCTGATGGGTCCCCCCATGAGGGAGCACATCCAACCTGTGCTGAAGCTGCTGCACTGGCTGCCAATAGCATTCCGGATACGCTTCAAGGTGCTGGTTTTGACCTTTAAAGCCCTTAATGGTCTGGGGCCTGTCTACCTGAGGGACTGCCTCTCCTCGTATGTTCCCCCGAGAGCACTGAGATCCAGGACACAAACCCGCCTGGTCCCTCCTGGCCCTAGGGATGCTAAGTTAACAGCAATAAGAACCAGGGCGTTCTCCCTAGCTGCACCGACGCTATGGAACGAGCTCTCAACTGAAATTCAAGCTGTGCGGGATCTTCAACAGTTCTGTAGAGCGGTGAAGACAGAGCTGTTCCGACAAGTGTTCTAATAGCCCTGGCCACACTGGCCATTCCACATAAGCACTAGCACTTTATACGGATGGCCGCCAAATCTCAATAGGTTGTATTTACTGTAAGGTTTTATGGTATGGTATTGTATTGTATTAGTTGTGATAACTGGTTTTAATTGTATACTAGTATTAATTATTTGTAAGCCGCCCTGAGCCGCCTTGGTGGGAGGGCAGGGTAAAAGTTTGATAAATAAATAAATCACTTTTTGTTACAATGCAACTCTAATTACCCATGTAAAAAGCCCTCCTGAATAATTCAGTTTTGCATAGTCTGCAAAAAACTAGGAAGGCGGGAGCCTTCCTGACCTCATCAGGCAAGGCTGTTCCATAAGATGGTGGCCACAACAGAGATGCTTGCGTCTGGGAAACTGTTGGTTTTCCTTGTTTGCTGGGTGGCACCTGCAGGAAGCCCTCCTCTAATGAGCAAAGCTGTTGTAGTGGAGCATGGGGAGAGGCAGTCCTGCAGATATATGCAGGCAAGGCCATGAAAGGCTTAGTGTATGATTGCCAGTACCTTGCATTGAGCCCAGTAACTGATTGGCAGCCAATGGGGTGACTGCAGAATGGAAGTAATATTCATGGTCTGTCCAGCTCCTGATAATAACCGAGCTGTGGGATTCTGTACCAACCAGTTCAGAGAGGTGGTGATGGATGTTGAGTACATGACAGTAGTTTAGTCTTGATGTTATTGTGGCATGGATCTAAGTGACCAGAGTGGCTGTGTCAAGGTAGGGGGTCATCTTCCAGGCTAGCCTGAGTTGGAAGAAAGCTTGGGGGGTTTTTTGCAGCTGAATTGACTCATTTCTCCAACAGCAATGCTGGATCCAGTATAATCCCTAGGCTCTTAACTGAGCAAACAAGGGTCATCTGAGCCCCATTTATATGAATAATTATTGAACATAATGATAATCCAGATGAAGATAATAGTAATATAGGAATACACATATATAATTTATTTAAATATTTGTGCTAGGGTTGCCAGGTCCCCTCGTTGCTCCAGTGGGGGGATCTGGGGGGTGTTCTGTGGGTGGACGGGGGTAGCCCCCACTGATCAGCTGAAGCCCTTTTAATTGGTCGGGAGGGGAGGGACAGGGGTGGCCAGGTGAGTTGGCACTCTTGGGGGTGGGGCTTGGAGGCGGGGCTTCCCTTGCTGGCCAGCTGGCCAGAGATGGATTGAAGCCCCCAAAAGCGGGGAACCCCTGCCCGGACCTGGGGGCTGACAACTTTAATTTGTACCCCACTTTTCTCCCCCAAAGGACCCAAAGTGGTTTACAATAAAAAAGAGAGACTATACTCACAGACCAGTAAACAGTAACATACCAGTAGCCTCTAGCCCAGGGGTGTCAAACATATGACCCACGGAACCGGCCCACCCAGGGCTTTAATCTGGCCCACAGCTCCCTTCTCTCCCCCCTCCATGCCCCCTCTCCTCCTCGCCCCCCTCTCCTCCACTGCCTGTCCTTGTGCTTACAAGCTGCCTCTGAGTGCAGAGGGCAGAGGGCAGGGCTGCCGAACATCCGTCATCTTTGTTGGCTTCACCTGTGCCCACATGGGTCTCCTAGAGTTGTTTATATGCTGAAGTTTGCTGGCTGAGGGGTCAGTACTTGGTCCAATGCTTTTTAACTTGTTCATAAATGATTTGGAGTTGGGAGTAGGCAGTGAAGTGGCTAAATTTGCGGATGATACGAAGTTGTTCAGGGTGGTGAAAACCAGTGAGGATTGTGAGGCATTCCAAAGGGATCTGTCAAGGATGGGCAAGTGGGCGTCAACATGGCAAATGGGGTTCAATGTGGCCAAGTGCAAGGTGATGCACATTGGAGCCAAAAATCCTAAATATAAATACACATTGATGGGGTCTGAACTGGCAGAGACTGAGCAAGAGAGAGATCTTGGAGTTGTAGTAGATAACTCACTGAAAATGTCGAGACAGTGTGTGACTGCAATAAAGAAGGCAAATGCTATGCTGGGGATTATTAGGAAGGGTATTGAAAACAGATCAGCCAATATCATAATGCCCCTATATAAATCAATGGTGAGACCTCATTTGGAATACTGTGTGCAATTCTGGTCACCACACCTTAAAAAGGATATTATAGCTTTGGAAAAAGTGCAGAAAAGGGCAACTCGAATGATAAAAGGGTTGGAACACTTTCCCTATGAGGAAAGGTTAAAGCGCTTAGGGCTCTTTAGCTTGGAGAAAAGACGACTGAGGGGTGACATGATCGAGGTTTATAAGATTATGCATGGGAAAGAGCAGGTAAAGAAAGAGGTACTTTTCTCCCTTTCTCACAATACAAGAACCCGTGGGCACTCCATGAAATTGCTGAGCGGTCGGGTTAGAACGGATAAAAGGAAGTACTTCTTCACCCAAAGAGTGATTAACACATGGAATTCACTGCCACAGGAAGTGGTGGCGGCTACAAGCATGGACGGCTTCAAAAGGGAATTAGATAAGCATATGGAGCAGAGGTCCATCAGTGGCTATTAGCCACAAGGTATAGTTCTTATGAGGGGGCTTAGTTGCAAATGCTGTGCTTCCCGGTGGAGGCTTTTCTCTTGCATTCATTGAGCTAAGGAGCCAGGTGGGTCTATCCTCAGCACCTCCAGTTAAAAGGACCAGGCTGTGGCTTATTATGAGAAATACTTCAACCTGAGACCCTAGAGAGCCACTGCCACTCTGAGTAGGGTGGGGAGAAAGCTTGCAATGCCCGGCCATTTCATGTTTTCCCAAGGGTCCTAGGCTTAGAGTATTGACCATGAGAGCATGCTGGTGAAAGGGTTTGCTCCCCACTCCAGGCAGTATGGGGGCATCAGCCCAGAGCTGCATTGCATCTTTAATTCTGTTTGTCTGTGTCCTTTTAACTCTGCTACATGATATTACATTTTATGACAAATATGGCCTGACCCGACAAAGTCCCATTTATGTAAGATCTGGCCCTTATAACAAATGAGTTTGATACCCCTGCTGTAGCCATACCCAAGCTTTATAGGTACCTGCAATGGGGGGGGAGGGAATCCTCAGCAAGATGGTGAAGCTACTAAAGGTGTACCTTTACACTGCCCTGTATATGTTTATATCTGTATCTATCTACAGTGTGTGTGTGTTTATAGTTATTTATTTGTTAAAACATTTATAAGCTGCTTTTCCTCTTGGTTCAAGGTGGCATACAAGGATTTATTTATTTATTTATTTATTTATTGCAGACCCTGCTTTTCTCTACCCTAAGGAGTCTCAAAGCTGTTTACAATTGCCTTCCCTCCTCTCCCTACCACAGGTGGGGCTGAGAGAGTTCTGAGAGAATTGTGACTGACCCAGCAGGCTTCATATGGAGGAAAAGTGGGGAATCAAACCCGGTTCTCTGGATTAGAGTCTGCCACTCTTAACCACTACACCATACAGGCTCTCATGATAATTAAAGCATCGCCAGCTAAAACCAAAGATAAAATAACAAGCCCCAAATCTCCCCCTTAAAGGATGTCTGCTGTTCAAACCCCTGGCAAATTGGCAGTCCTTCTCTCTCATTTTTTCAGAGAATCCAGTGCACAGAGCTGGAACCACAATGGAAAAGGAGGCCTGGGCTCTGGTCAATGCCAGATGCCCCCCCCCCAGTGGTTGGGATAGCCAGCAGATGGCTGCCTGATGACTGTAGCTGGCACACGGGGACATATGGAAGGAGATGGTCCTCCAAATAAAATGCAGTTTAAAGACAGCTAAAATGCCTCAAAACAAGAGGAGCAGTTTTTTTTTCATTGTACTGCTGTCATGGCTGTGGTTTCATTCTGAAGGAAGCTGGCTTTTCACCCCATGGGACCTCAGAGTAAATCCCATTATATTCCTAGCATGACTAATACATATATCCCATTAGAAGTAATGTAGAATAAATCCTCCTCTATGCAAAAAATTGCTGCATGCATTTAGGACCAGAAATCATGCTTGCTTTTGTCACATACAGTATTCAGTGTATCCATCAAAATCACTAATAGGCCGAGCACCTGACAAACAACTCAGATCCATTCTGACCTGGATTCCAAATTTGTTTATATACTTATATCCTGCATTTCCTCATGGTTCAAGTCAGCTTAGAAATAATTAGAGTAAGAGTCTGTGTAAGAGGTACCCAGATCCTTGTTTTATTTATTTGGATGAGTTTCAGCTCCCACCACCTATGGGTATGTATGAAGTAGTTGGAGTTGACCCCTGTCCATCATGGCTAGTTGTTAACGGGGGAGTGTGAATTTAATCTTGGTCATCCATATATCCCTTCCCTCCCAATAAAATCCAATTAAGATGAACCATTGGCAATTTTCTTTGGGTGCCATCCATGGTGAGATTGTCCTCTGCCAGGAACAAGACATTTCCGGTCAAGGTGCCTGTATTATGGAACTCCCTCCTATACTCTCCAGGTAAAGCCTGGAGCTGGAATTACATCTGATCTCCAGGCTACAGAGATCTATTTGAGTAGAGAAAATTACTGCTTTGGAGAGTGGACTCTGTGGCATTACATCCTGCTGAGGCTCCTCCCTTTTTGAAACCCTGCCCTCCCCAGGCATGACCCTGAAATATCCAGGAATTTCCCAGTCTGGAGTTGGCAACCCTATGCCAGGCTTTCTAAGGCTGCTGACTTCCTGGATGTTCATTGTAGATGAGCTGCCTTTGTGCGTATTAAATGAATTTTTTTTTAAATTAACAGCATTAAAATTTAATTTGTTTTAGTTGTAGGCTGCTCAGAGGTAGGGTTGCCAAGTCAAAAAAAGTACTTACCGGGGGACTCTCGGTCCGCGGCTGGAGGGCGCGCACACGCGTGAAGCGCACGTGCACTGCACACACATCACCAGGATGTGACATTATGACATTGGGCAAGCTGGGGGCGGGGCCACGACCATCTGAGGGAAAACCATAGAGTTTTCCCTGGGATGACCGTGGCCCCGCCCCCAGCGTGCCCGGCATCATAACGTCACTTCCTGGTGACGTGCACGCTGGGGTGGGGTTCCCCCCGGGGCCCGATCCGCCGCCGGGGAACGGGCCTCTGGGGCGGGGGTTTCCCCACTCCCCGGGGGGACTTGGCAAACCTACTCAGAGGGCAAGTGGCTTATAAATATAAGTGAATAAATATACTCTAATGGTGGTTCGTTAAGTGAGCATGCAGCCCAGCAGTAATCTACAGCAGAAAACCAGAATGATCAATTTGTATCTATATCAAATCTAGGTAAATGTTATGAATTTTCTGAATGTACAGAGTGTAAACAAGGCAATTTTACAGCTTTCTTGGGCTATGAGTTTCTCACATGGGGAATGCTAGGCGTGTACCAACTTGTTGATCCAGTCTTGTTGGACTGGAGTAATTTACTACAGGTCTGAGATTTTAACTTTGCTGTCATTACAACCATAAGTGGATTCCCCTGACCTGACACTCCTGCTGAGAGTCAGTCCCCTTTCAGGCCTTGTTTAGCACCCTGTTGCTTCACAACTTGGCTAGAAAACATAGTCTGCGGGGGGGGGGGTGTTTCTGAATTTCATTTCCAGAGCAGATGGATAATACCAGCCCAGCTCAGCATCGGAAGTTGGTAGTTGAGTGTATGTAAATTAAATATTTTATACAGTTCTATATTTATGGAGAATTTTATAAAGTTGGGACCAGTCTTTATTCATTCTGTTATGCATAGTGATATATCTGCTTGCATTTTCTGCTCTTTGCTGCTGTTCTTTCCTGCCTGTGAAATCAGACAGAATCTACTTTGGGAGTGTCTTGCCAGAAATCTGTGTTTCTCCTTAGTTTTGTGAAATAGCACTGCCTCAGCACCTTTCCCCAGGTAGCTGATTTAATCACAGCACAATCAGCACGTCTCATTTCCTTCAGTAGCTCTGTCAAAACTCAGTGTGTGGCCTGTGGAAAAAAAAATATTCAGGAATACCAAATGACTAAAGATTTCCCCCCCTCATTAATTTTGACTGAAGAATATAAATGAAACTACAGAGTATTCTGCAAACCAACAATCCAAAAAGAGTAACTTTTAAGAACAGGCAGCTCAAGTTACCGTTTTCTTGTCTCTGCTTACATCAGATGTCTGGACTCTAAAGCCCACGTTCTCCTTTTCAGTGGTATCTTTTTCCCCCCTTCCGAGACAGGAAAAGAACAATGTTTTGTGCCAGCTGGCAAGAAGGCTCAGGCCTGTCATCATAGAAATACAATTTGTCACCTTGGTTTTCCCAATCTCAGTTGTTTAATTGTTCTAAATAGAGCTCTAGATGGGAAAAGGTCAATAGCAGAAGCATGTATAATCTGAACTTTAAAAATATAGACATTTTTTGCCCCCAAAAGAAACTATACTTCATGTATATTTGTTTCTCTGTGTGTGTGTGTGTGTGTGTGTGTGTGTGTGTGTG
>NW_015173703.1:70287-79369 GCF_001447785.1 Gekko japonicus | reverse complement strand
AGAGGGAGGGGGGGAGGGAGGGGGGGGAGAGAGAGAGAGAGAGAGAGAGAGAGAGAGAGAGAGAGAGAGAGAGAGACTTCTGAGTTGTGAAGGAGAAGACAGAACTTGGGAAAGGTCAAGAAGACATTGGAGCTTGGTTCAGACATAATGGGAAACCATAATTTATTTTAACTATGGTTAGTTCATGAAACAAACATTTGGCATGCAGATGATTATTCACATCCTGGTTTGCCTCAAAAAATGCTGGTTTCATGTCCTTCACTTTAATTGGGCATCTCTGTAGCTGGGAAGTGCATAAGGACAGTGGCAGAACACAAGTCAGGATGTCCATATTCATAATGCCCAAGTGTGGTTAATCAATCATCTTCAAAGCATGGTGTCTGATCCTGATTGGATGACTACAGGTAGTGGAGTTGCCTGTATTCAGATGATCATATTATCCATAGTTCATCATGGTTTTATATTATGTCTGAACCAAGCATTTGGGCTTTTCTAAGGGAGAGATGCTTCATTCATTAGAGAATGGCCCTTTTCAAACTGCCTTTGTATCCCGTTTTAGTAACTGGTTGCTAATGGATTCTTTCCTATCATTTCAGACAGACCGACTGCTAGAGGAATTTATTTACCTGTTCATACAAACCTGGGTCGAGTTCGGACTGGCAGTTTGCCCTGATATAGGCACGTTTCAGAAATGTTCCACAACTGGATTAAAGGGGCCATTCACACAGGCACATTCCCAGCCGTACTCAACCCATCTCTTAACACTTCTCTCCTGAGTTTAAAAGATACCAGGTGAAAGTGGTATCAAACCCTGGAAAGCGTGATTATCCCGTGTCCATCCCGCACCAACAAAGTGTGAATGCCGAAAGCCGTGTTTTTCTTGTGTGCTTATGTGCTTATGCACATGAGCGCCTATGCGCATAAGCGCATATCTCCAGATTACCCAAAAGAAAGCCATGCCTTACAGCCGTGCCTTCGCCGTGTTGGGCCAACAGCGTGAACGCTCCCTTGCGCCTCCTCCCGGTATGCTCCCGCATCAGTTGCTGCAGTGTGAACGGGAGAACCCGGAACAGTTTGTTCAGGATCTTTTTTGCCACAGCTCCCTCCTGCTTCTAACTGCCAGTCTGAACTCGGCCCTCCTTATGTTGAGTTAGCAATGTGTGGTTGAGCCACTTTGAGGGAAACTGCCTTCTTTCATTTTCTACCCCTTCAATGAGCTTCTGAATTGCTGTGGTGTGCTGTTTAAAATGTCCATAGCGCTTCCTACCATGCCACCCTTTCCCCCCCATGCAATCTTCTGCTGACTTTTCTAACATTCTAAGTTGAGCGTTATAGCGCTAAACCAGTATAGCACCTCAGTGGTATAGTGGCACCATTGAGATGCCTTGACTACATTGATAATAATAATAAATTCAGTTTTTAGACCGCCCTCCCCTATAGGACAGGGCTCAGGGCGGTGTACAGCAGAAAAATCTTTACATAGTTATTATAAAAACTTAAAATCATAAAATATACAACATAATTACCAGTCAGATGGCAATAAGACTTCCAGAGTGGGCCACTGCCTTTGGGGGGGGCAGGAGTAGCAGGAGTGCCAGCCAGATGGATACCATTGCTGTCCTCAGCCAAACGCCTGGCAGAACGTCTCTGCCTTACATGCCCTGTGGAATGGCATTAAGTCTCTCAGGGCATGAATATCATTCAGCAGAGAGTTCCACCAAGTGCCCTGGCCTTGGTCAAGGACAGCTGGATTTCTCTCGGGCTGGGACCACCAGCAAATTCTTATCAGCCAAGCATAACACCCTTTGGAGGGTATACCAGGAGAGACAATCCTGAAACTATATGGATCCCTGACCGCCGCCACCACCACAATCACCACCATCGTGCAACTGCAGAGCAGTTCTGCTGGGTTGGGCTGATTAGCCACCCGGAACATCTTGGCCCATGGCATCCCCCCCCTTTTTTGATCTCACTGTGATATACAATAGTGAGTGAGTATTTTAGTCACTGATGTATCCTGTAAGATGTGAATTTTAGTCTTAAGTGTTTAACCTGTTTTATTTGTATTGCACTTTGGTGCCTTGTTTTAATCTTGTTGTATTTTATTGCACTGTTGTGCCTATGTAAGTCGCCCTGAACCTGCGTGCGGGGAGGGCGGGGGATAAATGAAATAAAATAAAAATAAAATAAAATAATTAAAGGTTAACACCATAACCTTGAACCTGATCCGGTACTCCACTGGAAGCCAGTGCAGCTCACAAAGCACGGGGTGGATATTATTAAGATATGGGTCAAAATGTCAAAGGTAGCAAGCAGTTACTGTAGATGAGTTTGATCTGACTGTCAAACCTAGCTGTCAGGCTAGCAATCATGTAACTACAGACAGGTGCTTCTACCAGGTGTTGCTCTTTCAGGACTTGTTAGAGATTACATCACCTTGTTAGGGATTGGCTAGAGTTCAGCATAATAGCTGTCTGCTTAGTTAGCTATGGGGGACTCAGTTCTCAGAGACTAAGGCATGGCATGCTGTTCAATGGCCTGGTAAATATCTGTATATATTCACCTTTATAAACTGTGCAGCTTCATATCTGGTCAGTCTCCTGCTTCTTATTTTCATAACCCAATAGATATGTGCTGTGCGCGGAGTCCCCGTGAGGACTTGGGCTGCCGCATTCTGGATCAGTTGGAGTTTCTGGGTCAGATTCAAGGGTAGCCCCATGTAGAGCGAGTTACAGTAGTCCAATCGGAGGGTGACCATTGTGTGGATTACAGTGGCTAGGTAGAGACAGCCACCGTTGCCTAACCAGGCATAGCTGTCTGATTCCACAGCCAACAACTGAGTACACGCTTATCAGAAAGGTTATACTTTATTGCAGAGCTATAGATGCAGTAACTAAGTCACTGTTAAGAATGGTGTCGCCCCTACAAGCTTAATGGGATATAGGGTATTCGTATGCACCCCCCCTTCCTTAGGCCAATTAGCTACATTCCCGTGTGTGGGAGAAGGAGCCCCAGGCCGTTAGAGACG
Organism: Gekko japonicus; assembly: GCF_001447785.1. Taxonomy (NCBI): domain Eukaryota; kingdom Metazoa; phylum Chordata; class Lepidosauria; order Squamata; family Gekkonidae; genus Gekko; species Gekko japonicus. Next base: position 76,341 of record NW_015173703.1, on the reverse strand, counting down.
AAGCTGAGAACCGAAAGCGCTCCCATGATTCTCTGAATCCCAGACACTACACACCACCTGCAAGGCCATAGATAAGCAAGCGTCACAGAAGCAAAGAAGGAATGCAGCGGTACTTGGTACACAGGGCCAGCAAGCATCCCACCCCCAATTATTATGGCAGCATAGCTGACATTCTGCCCTCTCAGAGCCCAGCTTCTCCCATCCACTCCGGGAGATCTCCCGGTCATGTGTTGTATGTATGTTTGTTAGTGTATGTATGTTTGTTAGTGTATAATACGAAAAATAATAAAAGTGTACCTACGGGTACTTAAAAAAAATCAGTGAAAGATCGTGCAGTGAAATAGGATGGGGAAGCGACACTGAAATGACCATAGTGCTTCAGAGACGGCTCATTAACGGAATGAAATTCACTATATAGAACTCTCATTCCTGTATTGCTTTACTCAAAATTGGGCCAACAATGAATAACATCCGGTTAGAACAGTAATGTGAAAAGGGCCAATATAAAAGGAGGTCTTACTCCATCTAGCTGTACTTGTTATGAGGAGGCTTTACTGAATTGTGATGGTTGGCTTCATTAGGTCAAGACTTCTTACCACCATAGTTGTGCTAGTGACAAATATGGTCAGAGATAACGAAATAACGTTAGTAGTGTTGGTGGGTGACCTTTGTCCAGAAGCTACCTGGGTGCTATAAGTGTATAGATTATAGGTGTATAGGGTGTTATAAGCAGTGTTCCCTCTAAGCTGAGTTAGTGTGAGCTAGCTCACAGTTTTTTAGCCTCTGGCTCACGCATTGTTGTCCTAGCTCAGGAAGGATGGCTCCAGAGCAAAAGGATTTATGCAGTAGCCAAATCAGTCGCTCACAACTTTAATGCCAGCAGCTCACAAAGTAGAATTTTTGCTCACGAGTCTCCACAGCTTAGAGGGAACATTGGAGTGTATAGGGTGTGATTCTGGCTTAGAGTCCTTCAATTCATTCCTTGCTTCTCAGTCACAGGAAGTGGTATTGGAGGACTCAGTTCTACCTTGTGATGATGGTCCTCTGAGTAACTACAAGGTGCCACCATGTCTTTTATTTTGTTTAATCTTTATATGGCAGCACTGGGAGGGAGATATATGGGATGAGGTATAACCAATGTGTTGATGCTGCCCAGTTCTGCTTTTCTTTCATATCTGAACTGGGTGCAGCTGCAGAGGTCCTAAATCAATGTCTGTAGGCCCTAATAAATTGGATAAGTATGGTTAAACTAAACTAGAAACAAAACTGAACTGATAATATTAGGGCTTAGGGCTGCCAGCTCTGGGTTAGTAAATTCCTGGAGATTTGGGGGTGGAACTTGGGGAAGGAAGGGACCTCTGTATAATGCCATAGAGTCCACCCTCCAAAATAGCCATTTTTTCTCCAGTGGAACTGATCTCTGTACTCTGGAGATCGGTAGTAGTTTTGTGAGATCACTGAGCTTCATTTAGTTCAGAGGCGCCCCATACATCTAGGATGACCATGAAGTCTCTGGATAGGCAGCTATGCAACTTGGAATTAGTTATGTATGTATTCTTACTCTTGGATGTTCAGATACACAATGGTGGATAAGGGTGCTTTCTAATAGGGTATGTCTGTCCATTCCTAATTTCTAAATCAATTTCAGCATGGTACATAGGTGACATGAATAGTCAGTTGTAGCTTCTTGTTGTAAGTAACAGCTTTCAGGTAACTTGGTACAAGCAAGCTCAGTTTGAGACCAGAGCTGTGGATAAGAAAACACAAATTCTCAATGGGAAATGTTTACAGGCTCAATGGCTCAGTACTTAAGAGTACTTAAAAGTGAGAGCAAGCCACTAATTGCTCTCAGGAAAGAAATTAACCAGTTTCGCCTATCTTTGAAAATTTGCATTTCCACGACACTTTGGGCTACTGATCCTTTACAGGAAGAAGGCAGGAAAAGAAGAACTTTTGGATCCAGCCAAGATAGCTTTTCTAACAGGAATGCATTCTTAATAACACCATAAGTGGAAGTACACATCTGTTGCGAGGGATTCCAGCTGAGTATGGCAGCTGGAGATTGCTGTCATATGAAACGTACTGGCAAAGCACATTGAGGTGCAGAGTGTGGGGGTTTGGCTGCTACAATGCTTTTTCTCCTCTCCATCATGTTCCCATTCTGAAAGATGCAAAGGATATGTAGGCTGCCGGTGGTGGAGGTTGCTGGGGCATTCCCTCTTTCCCCCAGAATTTGGGGTAGGCAGACTAATATAATTTCCTACCAAGCACTTTCTTATTAAAGTCACGTTCTTAAATACTGAGCTGGGCTTCAGTACGCTCCAGCTTTAAAAATGGTGCTTACCAGGAAGCAAAGCAGATACCAAGGTGCCTATATTGAAATAACGTTTGCCAAGACTCTGTATGCTGCAGGGATGAGAGAGGCGGTAACTGATAAATTGGTCCCAGTTTGCTGTATCCAAATGACTATTATTGACCTCCTTGCTCCTGTTAACACAGATGAAAATGGAATCTCCCTTTGTAGAGAGGCTGGCTTGATTAAAGACTTAAACTGGTGCCTGGATCCATCCTTGAGTGACAATAGAATATGAACTGCCAATCACAGGAGGATATAAATAGACTTTAAGAGGGATACTGTCCCTGCTCCTGGTAGGAATTTAGACTCAGATGCCATCACACATATGTCTGGAAATGTTTGAAACAGTATACAGGATGGGTATATAGACCTACTACCCCAGCCAATTCTTAGTGCAGATCTGTCCATAAACTATAATGAGCACTTAACCCTGTCAGATGTGAAATGTGCTAGCATTACCAACAGTTAGCAGCTGTAATATTGTTCTTCCCCCCTCCTTATATTTGAATGGAGTGTTGTGATGGTTTAACAGGCTGAACAATTAAATGTTGGGTTGACTTGATTGGTGTGACTGTTCAAGTAACCATGCAGATGGTGGCACTGAACCTTTATTTCACAGATCCTTAAGTGAAATCCCAAAAGTAAATATTCGAGCAGCTGTAACAAGGAAGATGACCCCCTCCCCGCTCCAGGAATTCTCAGATGTGTGCTCACTAGTAGATTAGTGGAGAATATTTCTGCTGAAATTAAGCACAAACTTGGTAGCTCTTCCCTCATGTCCAATTTTTGACAGCAGATCCATTGTTAAACATTAAGTGATGCATATACATCAGGAAATGGAATCTAAGCCAATTTTAAGACGGGATAATATTTTGGAAGGACTTCTGAACTTCCTTGAAAAGCTATATATAATTCTCTGCCCTTAGCCCAAATAATGGTCTAGAACTGAACAGGAAGAAATGATTAAAATGAGCAGTGACATAGAAATGACCCATGGAACGGAAGAGGTGAGCTGGTGGAATTAAAGACTTGAGTCAAAGATCAAGATAAAGACATACCAGTTGAAAATAAGATTTGTAAGGCCTGTGAGGTATTAGTACTAGAAACAAGAGTACTTACCAGACCTTGGAGATTTGCTGGTACTGGCAAGTAATAGGTCACTAGATCAGAGCTTGCCAAATTTCTTTAACAAAGTCTATTATTTTCTATTATTCATTAGTCTTTCTATTCTAATCAGATTTTATTAATCAGGGCTGACCTGGAGATTGTCATCTTCAGTTGTTTTGCTAAGGTTCATTGCCTACATAGTTGAGGTTCTAGATTAGGAGCCTAACCTATCACTCCAAAGCCAAATGTAGACTACTACTGGACCAAACATGGCTCTCTTAAAAAATCAAAACTCTAACCTAAGGCTGCAGTACCCAGTGTGGTGCCTGTGGGCAACAGAGTGTCTGTTGACACCTTTCCTAGTGCCCATCAAGCATTTTTAGAAAATGGTGGGACTTTTGCAGGGTGGGACTTTTACCCAACAGAGCTTCACCTTAGCTGCGCAGATTAAAAGGCGTCCTGTTAAACAGTACTTCTGCCTGAAATGCTGATGAGCTACTGTTAGGGTCATGCATAACCTTGCTCCCTGATGTTTTGTGGTTGGCTCTGCCTCCTACAAAGCCACAACCATTTTGTGGTTGTGCATACCGTCCTGTGTCAGAAGTCCAAAGGTGTTTGCAGGCTAGGGTTGCCAGGTCCCCGCAGCCACCGGCAGGGGATGGAGGGGCAGGGTTGCCAGAGCTAGGCTGGGAAACTCTCAGCATGGAGCCTGGGGTGGACAAGGGCCCTAGTGGGGTACAGTGGCATAGAGTCCATCCTCCAAAGTATCCGTTTTCTCTGGGGGAACTGATCTCTGTAGTTGGGAGGTGAGGTATAATTCCAGGGGATCCCCAGATCCCACCTGGAGGCTGGCATCCCTACTTGCAGGCTTAGAAAGGTTGGGGACCCCTGACTAAGGTATATTGGAGGGGTAGGTGAGATGCTAGAATAACGAGTATGTGAAGGTAATGGAAGTTAAATATTCTTTATGGGACTAAAGGACTTCTTAGAGATATCCCAGTGTTACTGCTGATCTCCAGATGAGCAAGAGCACTTCCCCTGGAGAAAATGGCTGCTTCAGAGGGAGGACACTATGGCATTATACCCTGCTGAGGTCCCTCCCCTCCCCTTCCCAAACCCTGCCCCCAGGCTCCACTCCCCAAATCTCCAGGTATTTCCCAACCCAGACCTGGCAGCACTGCTCCTGATACAACCTACTGCTCTCCCAGCTCTCTGATGTTCCCAGAAAACTCAAAGCTGGAACATTCCAACTTCTCATAGTAGCTTATACCCTCTAGTGAATGGTTAGAAGACACCATGTTAAGCATAGCTGGTGTTGTCTTGTCTGTTCAGGAAAACCCAGTTATGAATGATTGCTATAGTGCAACGATAGCACCATATCAATGATTTTAAACTGGTGGTGTGTTTGGTGTTGGAATCCATCTCTACCAGTTGCCAGTACTGGAACCTATCAATAAAAGGCTAGAGGGAGACTATTGACGGGCCCGCTGCCTGTTCCTGACTTCCATCAACCAGGAATAAGAATACCTTGAGAATAAAGACCCTAATTGTTTTGTCTGGAGCCTGTTGGTATTCCTGTCTTTAATGAATGTGTCTAGCCTTTTTCTCAATACATTTATATCACATAGCTTGGAAAAGACAGTTTGGCAGCAGTGGAGTCGCACAGGTGTGACTGCAAAATATAATACAATGATACATTCTTTTTTTAAAAAATTCTGTATCCCTGAAACCGCTGCATTTCCATACAGGTGACTAATGAAGACTCTATCTTACGGTTTTAGAAAGCAGTTCACTGCTGCATTTCTAATCCTAGCTATTTCTTCACTGTTGGAAGGTAAAGAAATCTCTGATAAAATAATAATTAAATGCCGACAGTACTAAATTTCCACCCAGCATGAGCTGCCAGCGGTTACAAAACCAAAACATTAGGTCATTTTTTTAAAAGTCTGATTAAATACCTATGTAGACTTTTCTGATTAGCTGTTCTTACTAGAATATGTGGCGGTAATAAAAAGGTAGACTTGACAGCAGCAACTGGCTTTGCAGGGAAGGGTAAAATATTAGCATTCTAGTGTATGGGTGCAAACGAGGGGAAGAGCAAACTTAAAAGGGTTCCCTGGTGATGGGATGTGTTAATTGTCACTAGTTTCCAAAAAGTGCCCAGAACAGAATCTAGGGTCCATGGTAATGGTATTATACAGCAACTTGTGAGTGTAACCAGCCAGTATTAAAGCTTAGTACATTCTGTTGAACTGTTTTGCTATTGGTTGATTGCACTGTTAACTATGAAGAGGATCTGCTCTGAATGTATAAAGTCCTAGGTTTGGTCCCTGGCATCTCAAATTAAAATTATCTGGGTTCCAATCAGACATTGTGTTTTACGAGCATTAAGTCTGCTTATATTAAAACCAAAGGTATTTATATCAAAGAATGTTCTCCAGACATTGCACCTGTCACCTGCCTCAGCGCACAATTGCTCCGTGGTTGAGTGTTCACACTTCCCACACTGTAACCATGGAGCATGTGAGGGGTGCCATTTAATTTTTTTTCACTGTTTGTGCATGTGCATCAGTAGTTAACCACAGCTCTTT
>NW_015173703.1:31205-70259 GCF_001447785.1 Gekko japonicus | reverse complement strand
AGAAGAAGAAGAAGAGATTGGATTTATACCCCGCCCTTCACTTGGAGTCTCAGAGCGGCTTACAAACTCCTTTCCCTTCCCCTCCCCACAACAGACACCCTGTGAGGTGGGTGGGGCTGAGAGAACTCTGACACAAACTGCTCTTTTTCAAGGACAGCTGTGCCAGAGCTTGTGACTGACCCAAGGTCACATCAGCAGGTGCAAGTGGAGGAGCAGGGAATCAAACCCGGTTCTCCCAGATTAGAGTCCGCACACTTAACCACTACACCAAACTGGCTCTGGATCACAGCACAGTGATCAGACATCCAGAAATGCATGGTGAGACTACTGGGATCAGCCGCCACCAGACTTTCTCCAGTGGTGGCAAAGCTGGGGGTGAAGACAAGTGACCTACAAGTGAGGAACGCTATAGAAGAAGAAGAAGGAGAAGAAGAAGAGGAGGAGGAGGAGGAGACTGGATTTATACCCCACCCTTCACCACCGGAAGCTGTCTCAGAGCAGTTTATAATCTCCTTTCTCTTCCCCTCCCCACAATAGACACCCTGTGAGGTAGGTGGGCCTGAGAGAGCTCTTTCAAGGACTGCTCTTGAGAGAACAGCTCTGAGAGAACTTGTGACTGACCCAAGGTCACACCAGCAGCTGCATGTGGAGGAGTGGGGAATCAAACCCAGTTCTCCCAGATTAGAGTCCGCATTCCTAACCACTACACCAAACAGATGTGGTTGTCTGGACAGACCTATAAAATCCGGTAGGGAGAAGTAATGACATCGCAACTATTAGGTCCTCTGATCGCAGCCCTGGTAATAGATGATGTAAAAGGCCTTTGCCTGAGGTCCTGGAGAGCAATTGCCAGTCAGAGTAGATAGTACTAATCTTGAGAGACCCGTGGTTTAACTCATTATAAGGCAGCTACATATGTTCAGTCTAGTGGTTGTTAAAAGGGGCACTGGTCTCCTACACTGAGCATGCTCCAGCTCTTTTGACTGCCAACACTTTAGCAGGTATAGAACTAACTGCTTTTTATGATCTGCCAGGGAAGAAGTGCTCAGGGTACCATCACAACTGGATGCCAGACTGGTATCTGTCATACTGGACCCTTTTCAGTAGTCACCCCATGAAATTCCTTCCCTGTGGTGATCTTATTTTGCTATCCTGCTTGATCTCTTTCAGGAGGGGAGTACAGACTTTTCTCTTTTCAAGACTTTTAATGATAGGATGTGAATTCTTTTAGCCATGCTGCTCTTCTTGTAAAGGAAAGTTGTATTATACTTTGTTTTAATGAGGGTATAATAGAAAAGAGCAAGAGTCCAGTAGCACCTTAAAGACGAACAACATATGTGGCAGGATATGAGCTTTTGTGAGTCACTGCTCACTCCTTCAGATATGTGAACTGTAAACTTACCCAACAAATGCTAACAAACTGATTTTAATTCTAATAAATACAGGAGGCTATAATAAATAAAAATAATTTAAAAACCCCATCATATTTTGATAGAGTGGATTTTTTGGAATAGTGCCTCTATCTGACATGTAGCTAAGCAGTGGAAACCAAATTGCAACCATCTTTTCCTTGTACTTGTCTGCTAAAAAGTCAGAGGGGTTGTGAGCTATTTTCCACATAATAAAATGATCCCAGATCCTGTTGTACGAAGAGTCTATAGTGGGTAAATGCCTATCAATCAATTTTTCTCTGATTGTAGATGGAGCAATAGAAAGTAAGGTAGTAATCATTAAGTGTTTTTTTTTTTGGTAAACAAATTTTTATTTTCTCAGGAATACAACATATAAAATTAAATCATTTCATTCTATCAATTGTCTACCCCGTTCCCAATTCTTCCCCTCCCTCCGGTGGCTTCCCGCAATGCTTCCCCCCCTGCTCCAAATTGCTTCATATCATCAGCTATATCAATTTCTTATCGTTACAGTCTAAAGATAACATCATTTGACTTAATATTGATCTAAACATATTAAATTTTGTTTCACATCCCAGTTCTTTTCCAGATATGTTTTAAAGTCACTCCATTCTTGAAAAAACACGTCATCTTCTTTATTATTCAACTTCTTCGTAATTTTGTCCATCTCTGCCATGAACAGAACTTTTTGTATTCAGTCTTCAATTTCTGGCACTTTCTCTGTTTTCCAAAATTGTGCATAAATCATTCTCGCTGTTGTGATTAGGTACCAGAATAAAGTCTTTTTAGTTGTATTGACTTCTTCCATTTTCAGTCCCAAAAGCAGAATTTCCGGCGCCTTTTTGAAAGAGCATTTCAGTATATTTTGCATTTCTTTGTGGACTTTTGTCCAAAAGTCAACAGCTTTCTCACAAGTCCACCACATGTGATAAAATGAGCCTTCATGGCTTTTACATTTCCAACACTTATTTGACATATTCTGGTTCATATTTGCAATTTTTTTCGGAGTCATGTACCACCTATACATCATTTTATAACAATTCTCTCTAACATTGGTACAAGGCGATATCTTAATAGAATTTTTCCACAAATATTCCCAGGTTTCAATAGACACTTCCTTATTCATATTTATCGCCCATTTTATCATTTGCCCTTTTACAGTCTCATCTTCAGTATACCATTTAAGTAACACTTTGTACATTTTAGAAATATTTTTTCCCCCTCCTCTCTCCCAAATCATTTCAATCTCATTTTTTTCCTCTCTAAAACCATATTTCCTTTTATCTGATTTAAAAAGATCAAAAATCTGCATATATTTCAACCATTCATAATCATAATCAATTTCATTCTGCTTTTTCATTACCCATTCTGTTCCCACTTTTTTAATTAAATATGCGTGCCAACCAAATCTACAATCATGGCCTTCTAACCCCAATAGCTTATCATTTTCTAGTTTCACCCACTGTTCCATCCAGGTTAGACAGACCGCTTCATAATCATTAAGTGTTTTTTAAAGGATCCTTCCAATTACTTAAAAAACATAACTTCTGGTAGTAATGGTAGCATAGTACCTGTAATAAGATTTATCTGATGTACTATCTGAATACAGAATTTGTGTATATACGGGCAGGACCACCAGCAATGTATAAAATCAGCCATCTGGCCACAATTTTTTCTACAGTATGGGCTTTTCGTTTTATTTATACGGTGTAATCTAATTGGAGGTAGATACCACCTCATTAACATTTTGCCAAATTGAAATCTGATTGAGAAAATTTTTGATGAGAAGCTTTGAGAGTTCCAGATTTGATTCCAGTCATCATCAGTCAGTCTATTTTGACAGTCTAGATTCCATTGTTTTTAGCAGGTGATATCTTTGACATTCTCTCTGTTGAAGGGGCAAGCTGTTTTCCAGGCTCAGTTTTAAAATGTATAGGAAAAGTGGGTTGCCTCTTCAGTATGTACAGGAAATTTTATTAGGGGTTATGAGTATTTGTTCTATATAAGTGTTTTAATAACAATAGTAATAATGTAATAATAGTGTGTTGTTGTTAACATTAAAATATCATCAACAGTGCAAATATCTGCCAAGGTATTCTATACAGAGGTCTTGAAATCAGTGCACTTAGGCATAGCAACTTTGCATAGGATTGCACCATAATACTATCTGTATCTAATTCTGAATGTGATCCAGAGTTAGGATAAAAAAGTCTACATAAAAGAAGGGGGAGATGGTTTTACACAGCTGAGGGATCTTAAAGTTTTCAAAAATAGTAAAGTTTTAAAATGCCGAGATACATCAAGATTATTTTATAAGAGCTTGGCAGCCATTTTGGGTTGCCTAGGCAACCAGACAATATTACCAATATTCTATGTGGTTGCCTAGATAATCCAAAATGGCTGCTGCATTTCCTTTTGAAACCTCAGGTAATCTGGATGGAGAGAAGGAATGGGCAAGCAAGAAATACGAGAAGGAAGATGGATGAGGAAGTGAAGTTACGGTACAGAGAGATAGAAAAGAACAATGAAGAAAAAGCATGAGAGGGGGGCTGGAGGGAGGGGAAAATGCAGAGAAAGAGGAAAAGTTCCCTGGAAGAGGATTGGAAGGAAGGATTAGTGGGAAAGTAGAGGAAACCTAAGACAGGTACTTGGGAGGGAAGGAAGTAGGGAAATGGGAGAAACAATGAAGGCTGCAAAGCAAAGGGAAGTGGAGATAGAATGAAGAGGAGGGCCAGTGGGGTAGGAAAAGTGATTTATCCTGCCATTAATCCTTGTAGGTCCCCCACTTGCTAATAATAATATAACAGCAACAGGCTTGTTGGAAAACTGATAGAAATGAAGGGTGAAATGGAAACTGGAAATAAAACGAAAAGTAAACATGATGTTGAAACATGGTTTCCAGTTAACTTTCCATATAGTTATGGAACAATGTGTTAGACTCATGTGACAAGATCTATTTACAGGGAGAAATTACATGAGAATCTGAGAGAACATTATTCTCCCTCTGCCCCTTGGCATTATGTTGTAGATCTGTTTAAAGAATACCACCACCACCCCAAACCCTCCATATGATCTTTGTTTCTTCCATTCACTGCCATTGTTCATATCTCCTGGCTTTCAGACAACAGAGATAAGTTCCCCTGGAGAAAATGGCTGCTTTGGAGGATGAACTCTGTGGCATTATACCCTGCTGAGGTCCCTCCCTTCCCCAAATCCCACCCACCACAGGCTCCACCCCCAAATATCCAGGAATTTCCCAACCGGGAGTTGGGAAATATACAAATATACCAGATTCCAAGTACTTGTTTTTTCTACAACAGCCACTAGGCCTTCCATTGCCATTTGGTTTGTTCTCTGTTGATGTTTATAGTCATTAAACCACTAAAATTACTTAGCAGGGTGAGCATCTTTACCATATTCCATCCCAGGTTTGTAGCAGTTCTCAATCACAGCACTATCTCTAAAATGTGTTAAGATTGCCCAAACTAGGTACAAAAGTTTTACTGTTTCATAGGGCTGCCAAGTGGGGGCGGGTGGTGGGTAAATCCCCACTTCGGAGGCCCAATTTCCGCCGCCGCGGAATCGGGCCCCGGGGGGAACCCCACCCCCGGCTTGCACATCACTAGGAAGTGATGTTATGATGCCGGGCACGCTGGGGGCGGGGCCACGACCATCCAAGGGGAAACTCTATGGTTTCGGGATCCAGTATCCACCCGGGAGTCCCCCGCTCCAGAGGTGAGTACTACTTGGCAACCCTACTGTTTCACGATAAGCAGGTGAACCATTCATCAAGAATAAGTGAAGCTGCATTTAATGATTATTATGGGCATAAATGATTGTATTAGTTCACCTCACTAGTTGCTACTGATTTTAGAAAGTTAGCATGTTGCACTTTTTGTTGAAGTCTTATACTTTATCCATTCATTTGACTTTGTAAGTGTTATTTTGTCTAACTTGGTAGGAATGTGGGGAGGTGTGAGGCTCAATGTCATCTTAGCACTTTCATTACAATCTTACAAGGGCAACTGGAATGTTTGCCTTTCCTTTGGGAGCGGTATAATACAAATATATTTTTTCGATCACAATGCATTACAGAAAGCAATTTCTCAGGGCCAGTCCTTTCTGTTTAATCTCCAGATTATCTGCCCCCCCTCCAGATAAAGCTGCTAAATTATCATCTGTTCCTCAGCTGGATACAGCTAGTTGTGTGTAATATATTTAATATTTTCCAAGCAGCACACCATGAAGTTTCTAAACGTTCTGCTATCTATCTAGTCTGTTATTCAGGCATAAACTCACAAGAGCTTCTGAGTCTGCTGTCAGGGTTTTTCCCTGAAATATCTTTTCATGAAGCAGTCAAGACTAGATGTGAAGGCAGATTTCCACAGGGGGAACTTGTTTGGTGTGATGATGAAGACATTTCAGTAGGAGACTGCCTGCCCTGCTTTAACAGTACAGTCCTAAACAGAATTAAGACCCTTCTAAATCAATGGGCTCAGAAGGATGTAACTCTGTAGAGGATTACCCTGTAAATCAGCCACTGTAAATCAGCCACAGATTTGAGCTCTGGGCTGGTGAGTATGTAACAGGGTTGCCAAACTCCAGATAGGGTTGCCAAACTCCAGGTGGCACCTGGAGAGCTCCTGCTGTTATAATTGATCTCCAGATGGTCAAGATCAGTTCCCCTGGAGAAAATGGCTGCTTTTAAAGGTGAACTCTGGCATTATAATCTGCTGAGGTCCCTCCCCGGGTTCCACCCCCAAAAAATCTCCACGTATTTGGCAGCCCTACCTCCAAGTAGGGCCTGGTGATCTCCTGGATTAAAACTGATCTCCCAGAATTAAAATTGATCTCCAGGCAAAAGAGATCAGTTCCCCAGGAGAAAATGGCTGCTCTCCTGCCATTCCCAGGCTCAACCCCCCCCCCCCCAATCTTCAAGAATTTCCCAACCTGAATTTGGCAGCCTTGGTTAAGTAGAAGCTTTTGGGAAGATTTGGGCTACAGCACTGCCCTGGAAGGCTTAGATAGACCTTATAAAGCTAACTCACCTCAAGGCAGAACAAAAGTTCAACATGTGGGAAAAGTCAGTGGCAGGCAGGGACCTAAGCTGAGGCATAGCTTCAAGGAGGGAAAATAAAGATGTTTGTTGTTGGCAGACTGAAGGATACACAAGTGAATATGGAGCTCACCAGAGTGGGCGGGCAGCAATCAGCACAAGGGCAGACAGTCAAGGGATACTTTGCCAGTAACTAGAGTCACACAGTGGAGGCCAAACTCTTGCTACAGTATAGGCAAAGGGTGGAACTTAACAACTATAACTAATGGAATTCATCATGGTGCTATTTTGGGTGGATGTGGGGTAGAGCCACGCTAGGGCCAAGGGGAACTATATTGTGCCTTCATCCTCTATGCTGCAGTCTCCATTGGCTCTTCAGAAGGAGAACCAGTGAACCGAAGAGGAGGTTCCTGGGTAGGTGATGCTTTCATTGGTGGTCCATTATTCTACTTCCTGTGAATGAAAGGAGTGTTCTGCCAGTCCTGTGTTAGTTAACAGTGGCTATCTGTTAACTTCCAGATCCATTTCAGTGTGATGGTGCTTTTCTGTAAATCTTTGTGCAGTTCTGGGCCCAGTAAGTCCAGTGGCCCCCTGACATCTGCTGGAGAAACCATGCAATAGGAATCCTTCATGTCAGAACACGGAAGTCCTACCAGGGCCTGTTCTACTTTCATTCCTTGTACTGGTTTGCACACAGAAACCTTGTAGATTAAGACTTTTTGTAAATTTTAGTAAAGCAATATTTACCCAGTTTGATAGATTTATAGTATAAAGGTGGCATTTATGATATTTTTAAAAATTCTGTATATTGTCTTGATAATTTATAGTACTTTTAGAAAAAGCTACAGAGTATATTTAACATTCTAAGGGCAACTTATAAAATTGGGTTGTTCTGATGATATTGGAATAATATAACAACAAGGTGGACTGTACAGTCTTCAGCTGAGCAGTACTTCTACTACTATGACTAATAATGATGTTTATAGGTATATTTTGAATGCCTGATATTTATTTTAATTCTGTATATTATCTTGATAGTTTATAGTACTTTTAGAAAAAGCTACAGAGTATATTTAACATTCTAAGTGCAACTTATAAAATTGGGTTGTTATGATGATATTGGTATAATATAACAACAGGGTGGACTGTACAGTCTTCAGTGATCAATACTTCTACTACTATGACTAATAATGATGTTTATAGGTATATTTTAAATGCCTGATATGACCATATAAATACTAGTGATCATAGGAAATGACTGCTAATCTAGACCCATGTTCTCCTCTTCTTCCTGTTGGCTCAGGCTAATCTAGACCTGGTTCTGCTTTGTGTCATAGCTGGAACCAAAACTGGCAGAGTGCCTATCCCCATTGATGATGCCAATCTCATCTGCACAGAGCATCTGAGAGAGCCAGTGTGGTGTAGTGGATAGACTGCTGGATTAGGATCTGGGAGACCCAGATTCAGATCTTCTGTGATGCTCATTGGGCAACCTTGGGCTGGAGTTCCCAACACGGCCTAAGTAAATGCTGGGAGTCTTTGGAGGTAGTGCCTAGGGAGAACAGAATTTGGGGAGGACGTGATCCCACTTTTGAATGAAACACTAGGCTGCCTCTCCTAGTCTCTATGGTCTTTACCAGAGAGATGAAGGGAAATTCGTAGTATCACTATGCACAGGTTATTTTTTCCCTCCTGTACCACAGTTCCTTAGGGGTGGGAAATTGGGATTGAAGGCTGGTAATTCCCTGACCTGGATGGGTAAATGGGGTGGGACCTACCTTGGAATCTTAGTTTGACCTAATCTACTTCATAGGGTTGTTGGGGGAACAAAATGGGTATGGGAAAACCACACCACGAACCAAACTCTGTTATCCTGGTTTGTGACCATCTGTAGTTAGAACAAGATTTGGAAGACCTAGTTTTGAAGTCCCACTCTGCCATGGAAGCTTGCTGGGTGATCTTGAGCCAGTCACGCACTCTTAACCTAACCTACCTTACGGGGTTGTTGTGAAGGCAAAAAGGAGGAGGGGAAAGAAATGTAGTCCACCCTGAGCTCCTTGTGGGGGTAAAAAAGTAGTGAATAAATAGATCACATTTTTTGTAGAACCACTTTTTATTTAGGGTTTCTAATATTAAAATCCTAATTTTTATTCTATATAGGAGGATCAGTGGTTAGCGCACTTTTCTAGTATCTATAGGGTGTTCTCCAAAAACATCTGTTACTTCTGCCCCAAGTAATTTATTTCTCTTTCAAGAAACAAAATAGAAATGCTTCATTGGAAACTATCAGCAGAACACAAGGAAGTTTTGAAACTGACAGTATGATAAACACCTCTACAATTACCGTTGATTTAAAATTTAATTAATAATAAATTCCAGACCTTCCTAAAGACCCATTTGTGCATTAGCAGGTGTGGCTCCAGGGCTTGATGCGCGCTCATCAAAGTCAATGAGTACATACAGAATGGATCATTGATCCACTGATAGGACAGAACAAAACATATTTATAATATGGCAGACAGTTGGAGCCTGGGCTGGAACTGACTATTCCCTCTGCAGCAGTGTTATGTTTTCAGAATTAGTGAAAGATCTGAGATTGCTAAGGCTTTGTGTTTGACCATTATGATGGACCCAAGCACAGGACTGTTTGGAACCTCAGCATAGCACAACGTGAGCTCCTTACAGTGAGCAAAAAGATATCTTCAGACATGGAAATTGGGTAGAGATGAGGGGATTGGTCTGCTGACTTCTGATGTCACAATGATCCTTAACTCTGTACTGACAATCTTTCCCTTATTACTACCCCAAACCATTTGGCGTGATCTTGCCTTCTTTTTTTTCAAGGAGAAAGGTGACATGTTTCCTAAACTCATAGTTTAGTCCTGAAAGAATACTTTCCTGGGAGGAAGCCCCTTTGAATAGACCTGAGTAGCCTTTTGAGTAGACCTGCTTAGGATTCCATCACAGTCTGTTTCCTTCCCCCTCCCTTTCAGCTTCCTTTTGTGTCCATGCCAGTGGTGTGACTGAAGAGGAAAAGGGTGGACTCTCCGACATCTAGAGCATTACTGCATAAATAATTTACATAGTCTTGGACAGTAGTGACTTCATTCCTCTTGAAAGCAACTCAGTGAGGTAGATACCATGTAGTTCAGTGATTCTTTCGGAGGACATATTTTTAGTATGCTGCAGCCACTGAGGTAGCAATTTGAAGCTGACAGTTTGTGTGCATGGGTGGTGGTGGAAGGGTCTTCTTAACCCTTTCTCTTCAGGAAAGGTTTTTGCTAGACATTGCCTACCGCTAGCCTGCATTTCCCTTGCTGGGCAAGAGAGGCCTGGGTCTTCCCATGTGCAGATAGGGACTTGAACTCGTGTCCCTTTTCCAGCACTGATTTCCTCAGTGTGTTTACAGAGAAAGTATACCTTAGATGTTGGGGTATTCAATCCTGTGGATCCCCCTAATTATAAATTAATATTTATTTACAAAAGCAAATGCCTTAAGGGCAGGCCTGTAGCCATGGTGGGGTATTTGGGGGTGGAGCCCCAGCACCCATGGGCCCTGCCCCACCATGAGCCCCACCCACCACTACAACTTGTTAAGTTTAACAGCTGAAAGGAGGGGAGTGAAACTGACGAGAAGTGGCAGGGCAGGGTTCCTTTCCTTGGTGCCACAGAGTAGCTTGAATTCTTTGGGGTGAGGTAGGGGGAGGTGGTGGCCTTGCAATAGCCTTTGGGTTGGATCCAGCCAGCTTTTCTGCTGGTAAAAAAGGGAATATTCCCTTTTAGCACCTAAAAAAGCTATACTGTGGATCATGGACAGAAGCCCCCCCCCCGGGGGGGGGGGGGGGGGGTGTCTGAGGAAGGAGAGAGAGAGAGAGAAAGCATGGTGATGGTGGCGGGGAAGCCAATCTCTCTCCCATAACTTTCCATGGGGGGGTGGGGGTGGAGGTGGGAGAGTTTGGTGATGGTGGGGGAAGCCAATCTCTCTCTCATGGGGTTGCCAGTCTCCAGGTGGTGGCTGGAGATCCCCTGGCATTACACCCGATCTCCAGGTCGACTCTATGGCATTAGATCCCATTGAAGTCCCTCCCCTCCCCAAACCCCATCCCCTCAGGTTCCACTCCCAAAATCTCATTGTTATTATTATTGTTGTTGTATTGTTATTTATAATGGGTGCCCCATAAGAAAAAAAATTGCCCCACAAAATGAAAATCCCTGGTTACAGCCCTTGCCTAAGGGGCATTTATGACAACTTGCAATATCTAAAAACAGCAGCATAAAAACTACTTAAAGGGAGAGGCAGTGGCTCAGTGGTAGAGCATCTGCTTGTCATGCAGAAGGTTCCAGCTTCAATCCCCAGCATCTCCAGTTACAAGAATCAGGTAGGAGTTGGTATGAAAAATGTTTGCCTGAGACTCTGGAGAGCCGCTGCCAGTCTGAGTAGACAATACTGACCTTAATGAATGCAACATCACAATAAAATAACAATAAAGACAGTGGTCTTAGCCATGTGCACGGCATAGCACTTCGAGTAAAGATCAACTTTTTTCTTACCCACTCAGGGAGGCAGGCATTATTCCTTTATAAAAACAATGATCTGGCCAAAGTCAGCCATTGACAAAAGCCTGTGAAATCGCATGTAGCTCTAACCTCCCAGTTCTGAGTCCTGTACCGTTCCCTGCATAGCACAGCATAGATCTACCCAACATCTCCTAAATGTTGACTAATAACAGCAAGATGTGATCACCGATTTCTGTGAGGTGCAGCTATGATTGTATTCTGGTTTTAGCATTAACAGAACCCAAGTAACATATTGACACTTTTTTTGGGGGGGATAGTCATTTGTAGGAGCAGCCAATGCAACTCCTCGTAATGTGCATCATGACAGTGACACAACTGTCTAGGTAGACAGGCAGTGCATTTTTGTCACAATAGCACATTCCACGCACAGCCCTGAACACTGGGTAAGTAGCCACTGGGAGGTTAAATTGCATTATTGACGCATGAAGAAGAAAGACGCCTTCTCTTTCGTACCTTGAGATTTGGCTAAATGCTCTTCTGGATGGTGGTGGTGGGAACTGTTTTGAACCATTAATCTCATTAATGGCTGCCTTTTCCCCTACCAGTTGTCTTTGGAATGAATTGTGTCTATGTTGTTATGGCGCATTCGTTTGTTATCTTAATGATCCCTGCACTTGGGAAGAGAGGAGCGCAGTAGATTTTCATCTTATTTTAATCCATCAAAATCAAGTTAGTTGCAACTGATGGGGGGAATCTAACTGTTGTGCTCAGATACGTCAGCTCCCAGCCGAAAGTTTGCCGGTTGCTTGGCAACCGTCTGGGAAGAAGATAGATGTCCTGCCATTGGTTCCTTTTTTAGCTGAAGCAGAATATATTAGTGTTCCTGTTCCGCCACAGACAAAGGGGAGCGGCAGCCAGAGCTTAGCTCCCAGGGTCTGTTCACATCCCTCAATAGTTGCCTCCAGTTTCAGGATTAGATGAAATGAGTTTTTATTCTCTGTCCTTGTTAAGGCTGTTAATTTACTTGACTTCATAATGTCAGGAAGCAAATAATGGCTTAAACTCTATTCATATCACTTGTGTGCAGTCTTCTCTCCCTCAGGGAAATGGAGACTTTTAAAAACCACTCTGGTTTAGAGAGAGAGAGAGAGAGAGAGAGAGAGAGAGAGAGAGAGAGAGAATAAAACACCTTTATCTTTCCAAATATGACCAGAGGTTCAGTTTTTCATTTAATGTAATTTTCATGGGGGCCGGGAAGGGCTTTTCTCATATGACAGAAATAGATAGATCTTGTGTTTTCTATATACTTTGTGTATCTGGGAAATCAAAGTTTGAGGAAGCTCTTCTTTCTGGGCAGCCTCCTGTCTTGGTTGCTTGCAAAATGACAGCAAAACAAAAACTGTGCCCCCACCCCCCACCCCATCTCCTCCGGTGCTTTAGCTGCCGCAGGTAGCAGGAGCATTGTGGTTCCTGTTTTAGAAGTGGTATAAGGGATAGCAATACCAGGACGTGGAGGCTGGCAATGGAAAACCATCTCTGAATGTCTCTTGCCTTGAACACCCTATGACTTGACAACAAAAACAAACCAACAAACCAAACACAGAGCATTCCTGAATTTTTTATTTGGAAAGAAGTCTGACTGAAGTGTGGTGGGTCCATGTAAGCACGCCTAGGAGGGTAGCCTGGGCTTCCCCTTTGCTCCCCCTCCACCAAATGCCTGGATTGTTGTAGCTCAGTGATCCTCCCTCCCTCTTCTGCTTAGTCTGAGCTTGGGTTTCTTCTACATCAGCAGGAGCCAGAAGGCACTAATCTTCTCCTATGGGTTGTATAGAAAGCCATCTGAGTCAGACAAGGCTGACAGGTGGATTGCTTGGGACTTCCTAAACTGAAAGAAGACTCAGGGTAGGACTAGAGTTTTATGAGGCTAGCAAACTAAATGTGACTTTGGCAAACAGATGCAGCTTTGCACACATCCACCCCATTCCATATAGAAGTGATACTCGTAACATGAAAAGGAGCATGCAAGAGGGAGGAGGTGCCTCCTCTTTCACCTTACCTCCCTGAACTTGATTGCTTCAGCTACATCTGGTACTTGACCTAGACTGAGGAGAAGAATGACTAGAACAGCCAGTTCCTGAGAGATGAGGCGCAAGAAGGAGATAAGCAACGTGCTGTTGAAAACTGACTAAATGAGATCCAAACTATACCAATTAATAAATATGTGCTATTACACCACTTTTGGGGGAAACCTGAAAGTGACAAAGGGTAGCTCTAGGAATCGCCAGAAACTCTATGGTGAAAACTATAGGTAAAGCCATAGAGTTCCAGAGCTACTCCGTGTCACTTCTGGGTTTCTCCTAGAAGTGACATAATTGTTCACCCAGTGTCACACCTCCCATTCTCCACCCCAAAACCTCCTGCTGGTTGCCAGGTATGTCAACATACAGAAGAGGGTGCAGCTCCTATGATCACCAAAAAATAACAAGTAAGCTGCAATCGTGCAAGTGCGCTTATATTCTTACAAAAGTGTACTTATGTTCTTACAGCAATACCAAAAATACAAAGAATCTTATTAGAGTATACAATGTCTATAATATTTCAATCCCAGATGTTCATACCTGGTTGCCAGGTATGGCCAGCCGTGACCTGGCAAGCCTAGTCAGAAGACCAACTTCATCAGATCTTAATGTATATGGTTATGGTAACCATCAGTCTAATTAGGACATAGAGAATCACGTTTGGTAAAGTTACACCTCTGGCAGGAAATGGAAGTGTATACAAGAATATGGACCACTTCTCTAAGCATTTGTTTGCTCTGCATCCGCGTACATAGTGACTGGCTGGCTTTCCAAACATGCCTTTCGGTGGCAAGCTGTTTATCAACTAGCTGTTGAATGTGTTCTTTCCTAAAGCATACAGCTTGTCATCCCTGATGGGAAAAGCTGCTGTTTGGGCTCCTTATCCTTCACTGTTACATACGTTCTTTTCTCCTTGTTTTGTTAAATCTTTCAACTTCAGGATTGATAACTTCCATCAAACAGATAGCAGAGTTCTGTACAATGACACTACTCGCGTGGGTGCTATTTATGGAGTGTCTGAACATTGTCTTGCCAATGAGACAAGAGTGCTTGAATGCAGAAGAGAACTGTTGGCTGCCTTGGCGAAAACTGAAAGTTCTTAAAAGAGGGCTTGGGGAAAAAAAAGAAACTGTAATACCTGTTTCTGTGCTGATGCTTTTGTTGATCTTATTTTAGTATCTTTCTCATCTGGGGAATCTCATCACTCCAGGATTCTCTCCAAGCATAAGAAAGTTGCTGAGATTACACTGATTTTTCTTTATGTGTGTGTCATTCAGTAATTCTCATGGTACATTTAAGAACATAAGAACATAAGAGAAGCCAATGTTGGATCAAGCCAAAGGCCCATCCAGTCCAACACAGTGGCCAAAAATACCAGGTGCCATCAGGAGGTCCACCAGTGGGGCCAGGACACAAGAAGCCCTCCCACTGTTGCCCCCCCAAGCACCAAGAAGACAGAGCATCACTTGCCCCAGACCAAGAGTTCCTATCTATACCTTGTGGCTAATAGCCACTGATCGACCTCTGCTCCATATGTTTATCTAATTCCCTCTTGAAGCCGTCCATGCTTGTAGCCGCCACCACCTCCTGTGGTAGTGAATTCCATGTGTTAATCCCTCTTTGGGTGAAGAAGTACTTCCTTTCATTTATTTTTTTAATAAATGTGCAGCTGAAGCTGGGATTTCAGTTGTAAAGTGAACCCATGTTGACTCTTTCTTAAAACACAGATTTGGAGTATCGAGCTGATCGATAGCATGGAACTGGTCCAGGTGTTGTTTTCACTACATAGATCAGCATCCCTGTGATTGGCTTCCCATCTTGGAACTATATTGTGGAGTAAAACAGGAGATGGGAGTCAAAACTCCCATGTAGCGAGTTTGGCTGTGATCCATGCTAATAATGGCTAGTAGTGAGTGTGGGAAAATTAACTACACAATGGGCCAGATCTGCTTAAGCATATGACCGGGAGGGAAATGGTCATACTTGTTGCAAAAGAAATGTCTCTTTAATTATTTTGATGTTTATTTGTTTATGTCCCCCTTCCAATAAGTACCCAGAGTGGTTTATGACATCATTCTCCCTCCATTTTAATCTCAACCTTTTATTTCCCCCCTCCCTTTGACTCCTGCAACTACTGATAAATCGCGGGCGGATGTAGTGGAGATGGTGTAGTGTTTTAACGTGGGTAGCCATAAATCCTTGTTATAATTCCATTTAATAATAATTTTAAAAAACACAGAGAGGATTAAAATATAAAAAAATAGAAACATTCCATGAATATGGTGCATCTTTTGTTCCATGAAAGCAACTGGAGTTTTAGAGTATCTACAACAAGGTGGAATGGGACCTTTAATTATCATTTCGGAAGCTGAATGTAATATTTATAATATTATAATGGCTGTAATAACTTTTTAAAAAATTAAAGGTAGTGAAATGGAGTGAGTGATGAGCACATAATGCTTCTTTGTCAGATTTCTTTTGCACACTGCTACACATTATGCAGAAGTTGTTGAGATCCATATTTTTCTTTGTTAAATTGTATGTAATTGTGCTGACCCTTCGACTGCCTTGCCTGCAGTCCTAAGCCATTTTTAAAATGAAGCTTACCCAGTTGGAAAAAAAGAAACTGTAATACCTGTTTCTGTGCTGATGCTTTTGTTGATCTTATTTTAGTATCTTTCTCATCTGGGGAATCTCATCACTCCAGGATTCTCTCCAAGCATAAGAAAGTTGCTGAGATTACACTGAACGCTGAGATTACACACAGTAAGCAAGGTGTGCATATGCCACGGGCTGGAATGCAGGCACAATGAGTGAGGGATAGTCCAAGTCCAGACCGAGGTCAAAGTCGAGGGGTAACGAGACAGGAACTGAATAACAGAGTCCAGAGCCAAACCGAAAGCATAGTCGTCAAAGCCGGGGTCGAGGAGCCGAGAGTTCACAGGGCGGGTCAGGAACCGGAACACAGGCGAGGTGGGTGCGGAAGCGTTTGTCAAGCTGACTAGTTGCTGGCACAAGGAACTAGCTCGGAATGGGGAACTAAATACCCCTCAAGGCTGCTGTCAATTAGCGCTCAGCTAGAACTCAGGACTGAGGGACCACCTGCTGTGCAGGCACGCCTCCCTTTGCTGGGATGCTAAGCCCTGCCGGAGCCGGTTCCGCAACCATGCCACCTGCGGAGGTGAGTTGGGGGGGGCTGTCTTCCATGCATCATTTCTCCTCAGCTGTTGCTGGGACAGGCGGTAAGGGTGCACCGATGGGCTCATCAGGAACAGGTGCGGGTTCTGCTGTGGCCGGGAGCTCATCCTCAGCAGCTGATGAGTGTCATCAGCATAAGCGTTTATGCATGCCCAGTTTGGGAGTCCCTTCCAACTGGAAAAATACCCTTATGCACATGTGGGCACAGGACTCCCTTCAGGAACAAAGGCAGCTGTGTCTGGACCACCAGCAATGGGGTGATTGCGTGCCCCAGCTAGTTACCAGAGGATGTGTAATCAACATTCCCAGGCACAAGAAAGACCAGATTAAAGTGGAGGCACGATCAGATCGTGCCAAGCTCGTCATCTGACCACAGCCCTAGTCTATCTGACCTCCCAATTGCCAACCTAGAAACAAAAGGGGAGGATGAGGTGAGTGGCGCCCATAGCAATGGGACATCTGAGGAGGCTTGTAGTTGGGTGGGTGATGGGGTCTCATCCCCTTTCCTTAAAAGACCCTTGGCCAAAAATAGTGCTGATCTGAGTTCTATGACTTGGGCAGGGATTCTGATGGGAACAGGGATGTCAGAGAAAAGAAAAATACATACATGTGAATAAAATTCCCATTGGACACAACTAATTTATATTTACTAGAATATATGTACTTAGAAGTATGTCCCACACTGAGATCCTGTTAACACTGGGCTTTGATGAGTAGGTTGGATAGCAGAGTAAAAAAGCAAGCCAAAAGTTAGCTGCCTCACTCATCTTAGGCTGATTTCTTTTGAAACAAATGACACTCTGTTCTTTTCAAGGTTCTTGCTTCATTTTCCTAAAGGAAATTGGATATTGGAAGGTCACAATAATTCAATCTCACATCTGCCGTGAACTTACCAGATGGTCGTCTCTAACCCCTGGACTCTTGGCCTCAGCTTCACCTTTGCAATATGGGGATAATACTTGATTCATTTTATATGATTGTTGTAAAGATGACAGTGTTTTATGAAATGGTATTATCATCTACTCTCTGAAGTCAAGCATCCTTCCAGGTTAAAATGCATTGTCTGGTCACTCTAGTCATGTGGAGTTCATTTTCATTTGGACTGGATCCCGTGACTCCCTTCTGCTGAGTGAAGAGTCTCACTCTGGTGAAAGGGCTCCTCACTTAATGGAAGAACATTGTTGGATGCAATTCAATATGTTTGTTTCTCCAATGATTTGGGTGTGTTTTGGTCTTGTTTTGTTTCCCTCTTGTGGCTGATGCCAAAATAAACCAGTCAGTCTCTGAAAAATCACACAAAGCTTTGCCTTTTTGCTGTCACAGAGTTTAAAAATTGCTCTTTCGGAATCTACATCGCTGATGAGAATCCATTGTGGTCCTTGGAAGATGCTTCCCTGTTAGAAAGGCATATAAAAAGACATGCACGCATGTAGAAATGAACCAATCCACGCATGAAGGAGAGAAGAGCCTCTCTAGGAATCCTTAATTATTCACTATGTTGCCTTTAGAATAGCAAGTGCTCTCATACTGCAAGAGAGTTTTTGCTATTGGTTAAAATGATTGATTATGGATTCCTAGAAGGGCTTCTAGCTGTTGCTGAAGGCTCAAGATTACAGGCATGGTTCTGAATGAGACTGAAAGCCAAATGAGGCAGGTGGACTGCCTTTCTCAGGAGGACCCAGAATAGTTTGGGCCTGGGGAATTTTGCATTCCCAGTTTCCCTTCTCTGCAGTTCTGGGACTCTGGCAACTCCATTGTATCTGCTATAGTAGTGGTCCAAAGCTCTGCTGCTTTGATATATTAAAGGATAGTTCCATAGAGTGGATTTCCTACTGGGATATCCCTTAAGCTAAAAGAAGCGCTCTACAGTCTCCTAAATAAATGATTAGGCATCAATGATTTTCTGCCCTTCTGTAACAGAATCTGTACAGAAGTACAGAAAAAAGTTGCCGGAAAGGTATAAAGCTGCTGGCCTTTGCACTTGCATCTTTTCCCCTTGGTATAATCGTTCACTCATTGTTTACTTAACAAAAAGAGGGGGGGTGGTTAATGAAAATGCCAAAGGGAAAAAAGAAGGGATTTATTAATGGAGTAAAAGAAACCCTAGAATTAATTGGACATGAGCACCCAACAGCATTGATCGCGTTTTTTTCAACTGAAGAAAATGGATCAGTCACTTTTGTTGTATGTCATTGACTGGGAAATGCCATGCACGCCAATGATCTAGACACCACATTGCTTCAAAAATCATTTTGATGCACTTACTTTGCATTGAGGAATTTGCCCATGTTGGTAGCGCAGGCATTTAGTTCTTGTGTAGTGATTTATTTACCTGTATAAGAATATATATGACTCAAAAATAATGGAAGTTAGCCCATTCACCTGTTACAAAACCCTTGGGTCCTCTCAGTCAGACATACTCTGGGAGTCTAGTGCTAAGAAATTGAATTTTCGGTTGTGCATGGGATCAGGACCACAGCGCACAGGGAGCAGAGACTTTACCCCTTCACCCCCATGCCATTTTTATGACCTGAAATGACCCCCGGTGAACTGCTGCTTGTCCTAATGGCTGCAATAGGCTCAATAGTGGCTCTGCAGGAATATTTCATATGGTGGAAATGGTGAAGAGGGAGGGGAGAGGCTCTTTCCCACATACCACAGTCCCAGGCAGAAGTGGGCTGTTAACGTGCCTGAGAACTGAGTCCTGAGCACAGGATTCCTGGACAGCGTCTGCCACTTGAGGGACACAGCCTGCAATCCTAAAGGCACTTTCCTGGGAATAAGCCCCATTGAATGAAAGAAGTAAAAGGTAAAGGTAAAGGTTCCCTTGCTCGAAAGCCAGTCGAATCCGACTCTAGGGTTGCGGTGCTCATCTCCGTTTCAAAGCCGAAGAGCCAGCGCTGTCCAAAGACGTTTCCGTGGTCATGTGACCGGCATGACTAAACACCAAGGCGCACGGAATGCTGTTACCTTCCCATCGAAGTGGTACCTATTTATCTACTTGCAATTTCTTGCTTTTGAACTGCTAGGTTGGCAGGAGCTGGAGCTAGAGACGGGAGCTCACTCCGTCATGAGGCACACTCGGGTCTTGAACTGCTGAACTACCGACCTTCCACAGCCTGCAGTTCAGTGTCTTAACCACTTGAGCAACCGCAGCTCCCATTAAGTCTTAGAAACAATGTAAAACATCAAATATCATAAGATTAATAACATTAAAACCAATTTAAAATAATTCAAATTTCAAATTCAAGATGGCGTCACTAATAACTGTACATTTTAGAGACTGGAATTCTGTAAGATTTTTGGTCACTTCCTAGTTCTTTTTGATTTATTTTATTTTTTGGGATGGGGGGCGGGTGCCAGCCATGTTGGAAAACCATCGCTGTCCGTAAGCAAAAGCTGTTTCTCCAAGGTCGCATATGCCAGTATTCTCTCTTCCATTTCACCCTTGCAACAACCTTGTGAGGTCAGTTAGGCTAAGAGAATTAAAGTCCCAAGGCCAGCCAGTGAGATTTATGGCTCTCACATACTGGACTTGTATAGATTTCTGTTTTTCATTGGTTTGTTTATGTGCACTGAATTCTTTTGCAGACTCCTGTACTTCATTCACTATTTAGTTAACTTGGCTCTGCTTCTAACATGATGGCAACCAAAGCCTCAGAAGATCCATCTGAGAAACAATGAACCATACCCCTTCCCGTACAGTAATTTTAAGCAAGGATTACTCAGTTTTTTAGAGGAATGATAGCTATGTTCCCATCTGAGCATACAAATCCAAAGGGTTAAGCCATACAAAGCTGTTTTCATCTACATGATCTGTTCTAACTAACCTTCCCAAATGTATGCATCTGCATTTCCAAATTTACTGAGAGATACAAACAACAGTAGTCAAAGGATGGTGGATGTCAAGAATGTCAAGGACTGAAAGCAAAAAAAAATTCTGTGAATCAGCCAGCACTACGGCTGGTATGCCAGTCCTGCCTGATCACACACTGCGTCTGATCACACACTGACGGACTGCGCCCGCAGCTTCAAAGGGAGGTGTGGTTGTGCAACTGCGGGTCAAATTCCTCCAGAGGAAATAGCCTCACTCCCCCCTCCCATTTTTTTCTGGCCCGTGTGACCGCAACCCAAGGGTTTCTAGGGTTAATCTGACATGTTCTGTTCATTTTAGAGTCCCATAGAAGGGAATTTGTGACCTCCACTGTCAATTGCAAGATCATGGCCTGGTGACCTCAATAGGCTACATAGGTCACAAAACACTAATCTGCTTGTCTTCCCTCAGTCTAATAATCTGGACTGCAACAACAATTTATTTGCCATTCCCCCAGAATTCTACCTTGTTAAAATAACAATGGCACATCATTTGATTCCAATTAAACTTCTAGAGGCTGATTCACATCTGAGCAAACCCTGTTTAATTTTGGTTCATTATAATCTCACATTCGACATGTGCTTTCGAAGGATTTTTATAGCCTGAGTTCCATCTGTAGACTTTGTAGCCCTCCGCCTACGACACTTGCTGCACTAAGCACTATACACACAGCAAAAACTCTCTCGGCATTTTTTTTAATACATGAGAAAAGTGAACTCTTTCAAAATATTTACATCGACAACAAGAAGGTAGAGGAAACGCCACTTACAAATGCAGTGAGCCAATTTACGGACACAGATTTTCTAAGGCTGAGGGGGGGGGGAGGATCAGATACAAAACACCTTCCAACCTTTCACTTTGGAAAATAAGGACGTGACTGCTAATCATTCTCATATTTTCACAACCAGGAGAGCATTCTCACCCTTCAGTCATTCCCATTGCTAGAGTTGCCAACATCCAGGTGGGTCCTGGAGATCTCCCAGAATTATAACTGAGCCCCAGGCAAAAGAGATCAGTTCCCTGGAGAAAACGGCTGCTTTGGAAGGTGAACTCTGTGATACCATCCAGTGAATTCTGAAATGTATCCGTCCTAATGCTATTGTTGCAAACACTGCACTGGCCACATGGGTAGTTACCCTTTGGAGTGGTTCTATACCCTCCCCAAATCCCACCATTCCCAGGTTCTACCCCCAAAATCTCCAGGAATTTCCCAACCTGGACTTGGCAACCCTACACATTTTTACAGGCTCTTCTCTACCTGTTGTATATGCTAATGCATCTAATGAAGTGATCTCTGACTCATGAAAGCTGATGCCGAAATAAACTTTGCTGGCTTTTAAGGTGTCACTGGGCTCCTCTTCTGCACCTCTAATATCACTGTAATACGGTGGGATTCACTCCGTAGCTCATGGGACTCACTCCGCAGCACACTCGCAATTACCATCAACCAATAGAGCCATCCGTGGCACAGAGCCTTTTCTTCCAGCAATGGCTGTTTCGTTTTGGGAATCACCTGCCAACCAGAAGGCCTACTGGGCAAGGGTCTTGCCCACTTTCCTGAAACATCGGAAGTTGCTATATTGGGGAATAGCACTCAGAGGAGTCACAGGCGCCATATCACAGAGCCACATGCAGCTAACAAGCCACTGAGTATCACTGCTGTGATACATAACATGCTTGGTAGACTGCAGCCGAGAGTTAAAGGGTTTGGCCCTTGAAATTAATATGTACAATCTGCAGACATATTAAATAAAACCTAAGATTCTTATCCAGCATGCTCAAAGGTTCAACATTTTAATGAACAGCAAAACAACATAAATAAACCTGAGATTCCTGGCTCAGAGACACCAGATTGCATGGTAATGGATTCCTGGTGTTCTCGGTATCTTAAGTGCATTTAAAAGACTGCAACTGTTAAAGCCCGATTGCCACTGGGATGAAAAAACAGGTGCAGTCGGTCTCTACATAACAGCCTTGGAGGAAACTGCTCAAGTTGAATAGGCAAAGGGATTCTCTGCATTTGATTGGGACTTACTATTAAAACTCTTCCCAAATGGCAAATAAATCAACCGCTTCCCTCTGTTCCAGGGCAACTAATGCTAAATTGAATTCAAACAAGACAGCAGGTCCATGGTTTTGAACCTGGGTATGCCCAAACATGGAGAAAATTATCTATCTGTTTATTTTATTTATACCCAGCTTTCTCTCCAATAGGGAGAGAAATGGCTTACATCATTTAGACATCACAACAAACTATGGTCAGTTGGTTTTTGCAAACTGTGTTTTGTTTGTTTTTGCAACCAAGCATTCAGAACCAAGCCCTGATTGAGTTTCCAAAGATACTGGCAAACTCAGGTTTCAACCTGCTTGCCCCTTTGACCTTCTGCTTGCTCGGCACTTCAGTATCTAGCACTTCCGAGTTGGTGGAGGGGAAGCAATACCTGTAATTATAATTTTCCAATTCAGACATCACACAAGAATGAGCACAAATGATGGTCTGCAAACCAACTTCAAAGCATGGTTTCTGCTTTGTCAGTTCTGACATCATGTTACACCAAGTGAAGCATATTTAGCCACGGTTTGGTGCAATGTCTAAACTGGAATGAGCCCCTAAAGGTGTAATCCTGTGCACAGTCACTCCAGTCCAAAGTCTATTCAGATCTATGGGTTTAGTCTAAAGTAACTCTGTACAGGACTGCACTGCCAGTCTCAAACCACAGAACTTAATCCCTTCCCCCCAAACACCTCTGCCATTTACAAAGCGCTGTTAAAACAGATAATTTTAAATGGCAATGGAGGTCCAATTCTAACAGCAAAAGGGGCCCACAGCTGAGGGGTACTCAAGGCTCCCCACTGCTGATCTTCTTGCAGCCCTTCTTCTGCCCCAGTTATTTTGTCTAGCTGAGCACTTTGTCTAGATTTTAATTGCCGCTTTTCTTCCCAAGGACCTAAAGTAAAACATTACTGTCCCCTCCTCAGTGTTACCCTCACAACAACCACCCTGTAGGGTAAGTAGGCCTATGCTGACTGTAGGCCTGTGCCAGTAAAGCGGCTTTGGGTAGGGTTGCCAAGTCCCCGCTGTATGTACAGCGGGGGACTCCAGCCCCGTTCTGGGAGAGGGCACGTGGACGCAAAGCGTGCACACGCCGCAACCACGTCACCAGGAAGTGACGCGGCTGTGTTGGGTGCGCCGGGGGCGGGGCCGCAGTCATCCAAGGGAAACACATAGAGTTTTCCCTCAGATGGCCTCTGCGGCGCCCCCAGCGTGGCTGAGGCACTTTCGGGTGACGTGCTGATGCCGGGCACGTCACGTGCTTTGGGGGTGGGGTCCCCGGGGCCCAATTCGCCGGCGGCGGGTAGCGGGCCTCTGGGGTGGGGTTTTCCCCGCCCCCTGGGGGGACTTGGCAAGCCTAGCTCTGGGCCAGGGCTGACTAGCAGACAGCAGATGTTTAGATATAGCTTTGCTCCTAGCTGTCCATCTTTTGCATGCTAAGCAAAGGCTTCTGGGAAATCCAATGGAAGAGCCACCAAGACTGGAGATGTATTATGATGAGTGGACTGTGCTAACTAAAGGGGAAATAGAAAAGAAAATAGGAGTACTGAAGATTCTACTCTTGAATTTCAAGACCTGGGCCAGTCTTGGAGCCTGTAACATGCTAATGGTGGTGGGTGGCTGCAGGTTATTGAAAGGACAGATGAGACAGATCTGAAATGATTGATAACTGGGAAAAGTTAACTGTTGACCACTCTTTCTTGTCCTGGAATTCAGCTAAGAAGAAAGGTTTCCAGAAGCGAAGCTGCTCAGAGGTAAGCACCAGTGGAGAGGAAGCTTCTTTGTTCCTCACCCCCACATGGTTTGCTGTTCAAAAGAATACCACCGCCTCTCTTTTCTGACTGGCAGAGTTCGATATTTTTAGACACATCAGGAGGAGTTGTTCTTTAGTGGCAGGGCACCTACTTTAGATATAGCAGGTCCCATGTTCAATCCCCAGCATCTCCAGTCAAAGGATCACAATGTGAAAAACCTCTGCCTGAAACTCTAGAGAGCTGTTGCCAGAACAGACAATTCTGACCTTGATAGACCAATGGTCCAGCTCAGAAAAAGCTTCAAGTGTTTGTGTGAACTGCTGCTTTCACATTCAGTTTGGACTTAATACAGGGCTTGAAGTCTGTTAGCCAAAAATACGCTGTGTACTTCAAATCAATGTGAAATTCAGTTCCCACCCTATCTAGTGCTGAACTAGATGGACCGCTGGTCTGATCCATCAGACTCTACTTATCTTCTTAACAATATGATTACTATAAGACACAATACAGTGCTAAGAAAAAGCAGCTTAGCAATAATTTCATATATTACAGCAAAGGAGGGGAAAGTATATAGCCTATACACTAAAGCAGGTGACCTGGCCTCCCTGCCAGCATGTCAGCATCTCTCATTTACAAAGACACTTCCACGGTTTTGGATGGATGTAGCCAGCTGAATACAGATTCAGAATAGAGATTCGGGTGGGTAGCCGTGTTGATCTGAAGCAACAAAACAGAGTTTGAGTCCAGTGGCAGTTTTAAGACCAACAAAGTTCAATTCTGGGTATAAGCTCTTGTGTCCATGCACACTTCATCAGATACATCAGATACAGATATATTTCTTTTATGTAAAAATATTTAATCCCCTTTCCTCCATAGCTCAATACAGATGTCCTGGAAAAGCGGGGGGAGATAAAGGTCAAGAAACAGCAAGGTGGCCTAGCCAGCTCTCTCCTCAGGACTTAGCTATGGTGATCCATGCAGCGGTCACTTCCAGGCTTGATTATTGCAATTTGCTCTACACAGGCTTACCCTTGAAGTTGCTCCGGAAATTACAGCTGGTACAAAATGCAGCGGCACACCTGCTGACGTCGACGCCTGTGCGGGCTCACATTCGGCATGTGCTCTGTCAGCTGCAATGGTTGCCGGTTGAGTACCAGATCCGCTTCAGGGTATTGGTAATTACCTTCAAAGCCTTATACGGCCTGGGACCAACATACCTAAGGGACCGCCTCTTCCCACATACGCCTCGGAGAGCGTTATGCTCTGAGAATAAACATCTCCTGGTAATCCCGGGCCCAAAGGACGTCCGCCTAGCCTCGACCAGGGCCAGGGCTTTCTCTGCCCTGGCCCCCACCTGGTGGACCATTCTCCCTGTTGAGATCAGGGCCCTGCGGGATCTTATGCAATTCCACAGAGCCTGCAAGACGGAGCTGTTCTGCCAGGTCTTTGGCTGAGGCAGCGGGCGTCCACATGTGGCCCCCAACGAGGTTGCAATCTCCCACTTACAGGTAACCAGCTAGTTACATCTGTTGGACGGATTCTCCCTATTGCAAACATGACTCCTGTTTTTATACGTTTTAATCTGTTTTAAATTTTATTGTATATATTAAATTGTTGTAACCCACCCTGAGCCCGTTTACGAGATGGGTGGGATATAAATGCAAAATAAATAAATAAAATAAAGGCATAACCAACAATTACCAAATTAAAATAGATGTCAAAGTCAAAATCAGAGGAAGTTCAACAACCTGAAGCTTGAATGTCATCAAAGGCAACTGCAGGCAGAACTTTAGATGATCCTGGAGCCAGTACCAAGAAGGCTCTGCTTTCCTGGCATATCCTGCCTTATTCCAGATGGTCAAAGCTTTTAGAGAAGGGTCTCTCTAAAAGATCTTAATAGATGGACAAGTGTGGTCCTTTGAACACTTTAGGTCCACATCCTGTGGAGCTGTAAATGTCAAAGACAGCTCCTGGAAATGGATGAGTAGCCAGAAAAGTTCTTTAGGAATAGAGGTAATAGGATCAGTGTAGCAAGGCCCCACTGGCACTCCGGCAATATCATTTTAAACCTGCTGAAGATCCTCAGAAGTCTTTAAAACAGTCTTTGACACACAAAAATTGACTCTAGGAACAACTGGAAAAATTAGGAGCCGGATTCATTCTTCATTCTTCAGAGTTTTGCATTTTAACTATCATATTTTCTAATTATTGCTGCTACAAAACCTAATCCTAAACTCTTTACAGTTTCTCAGAATTTTGTTAAAGCTATGACAAAAGTGTTGTAATATATAACTAAATATGGGGTAAGCCTGGTTGTTGTTACCACAACAAACTGTTGATCTGCCTTCGCCCCTATGCCTCACGATTCCATCACCGCATTTTTAAAAAGCATAATTTACTTGAATATTGGTGGCAGTATTGAAAGCAGTTGATTAAGAAATGAATTCATCTACCATCACTGAAGGGTGTCAAGCTGACATGTAAACAAGAAATTACAGGAACTTCATGCACATGCATTTTTAATGTCAAACAACAAAATATATCCTGATGTGAAACGCATTGTATTTCAATTAGCATTGTCCTTCTACTCAGGATCACCTGTAGAGAGATGCTACAGTAAAACAGCTGCTGAAAATGCTAGGTGCCACAATGAAATTTCTAGGCACCATGGTGGCCTGATGCCTGGGATTTGTCGAGTCCTGCTTTAAAGGCAGCTCCAATTAAAATGCATGCAGTAATCAAACCTTGATCTGACAAGAGTATGAATAATCATAGCCAGGCCTTGCCTTTCCAGGAAGGAGCAGAACTGGCATACCAAGTGAAGCTGGCAAAAGTTGCTTCAAGCTCAGGATGATATCTGACCATCCCCTGAGCTACAGACCTGCTTCTTAAGGGTGGTGGTGGTTGCTACCCATCCAGGATGGGCAACAAACCACCATCCCAGACTGGACCCTCCATCTTATCTGGATCCCAAGTTTAATTTGATCCATCTGACCTAGGGTTGCCAAGTCTAATCGACTTACCGGCGGGGGAGCGTCGGCCGGCTCCGGGAGCTCTCCTCTGACACGCGCGCACGTGTGCGCCGCCGCCAGCACGTCCCGGAAGTGACGTGCTACATCGATCACATTGGGGGCGTGGCCCCAATCGTCGGAGGGAAAACCATAGAGTTTTTCCTCTGACGATCGGACTTGATCGACGTGGTTGCATCACCTCTGGTGCTGCAGCCACGCTGCGCTTCGAGGGGCAGAGTTCCCCCCGGGGCCCGATTTCGCGGCGGCGGAAATCGGGCTTCCAAAGCGGGGGTTTACCCCACCCCCACTTGGCAGCCCTAATCTGATCCAACCAATTTGGGTCTCCAGACTGTGAAAGAAAGGCCCAAATCCTCAGTCCTTAGCAAAATGTGATGGAGGCTTCTGTTTCTGATGAGAATACTGTTAAGAAGACTTCTGGTCTTCTCAACATATGTGAGTTCTCAGCTGATTCCATCCATGATTTCAAATTCTACTTCAGACTTCTACAGCCTTGTCTTTAAATTGGCCTGCTGCTGCCCTCTGTTCTAATCTTGGTACTATGCAGGGTTTTTTTCCTGGGGGAATCCACTGGAACGGATTTCCAGAACCTCTTCGGCAAAATTCTTTTAAAAATGTTTAAAAGTTCATGAGTTTTCAGTATACAGACTTCAATTCCCTCTTGGGAGTTCTGGCACCTCTTTATTTATTTTTTAAAGCCCTGGTACTATGGTAGGGATGCCAGGCCTCTCACTATAGCTATTCCCTTTGATGACCATTCTATTTGATGGCCAGAGGCACCAGTGGGAAGAACTGGGGGGAGGAAAGGCCTGGTGGGTCAGCGTTGCACTGGTTGCCTATGATAACTTCTAGTTTAAACCAGAAGCGACACCGGAATATCAAGCATTCTACAAAAACTCCATGGTAAAACTAGAGTTTTTGCAAAAAGCTACAGCACCCCCAGTGTTACTTCCAGTTAAAACCAGAAGTGACATGGGTGCACCAGTATGACACCGGGGCTCCAGGGCCCTCTGCTCAATTGCTCGGGGAGGGGTGGTGGTTTGCAGGCAAACTTTTCCTATGGGGAAGTGGGGAGCTGGTTCAAGAGAAATTTGGAGGAGCCTTGGCAAGCTCCCTCTTCAGGTTTCCTATCCTCTGATTCAATTCTAAGCTCACACTGAAGACTATACGTGTACGTTTGTGTGAGAGAGTGAAATATACTGAGTCCTTTATGTCTAGACATTTAGGAACATGTAAGAGATCTCTGTTGGCAAAACATGACAAGGATGATTGAGAGGAAGCTTGTTCATTTTCTGATCGTTAATGCATGCAATCTAAGCAAGTGAGAATGACGTCCAACTAGAGGAAGTGTGCTTTTAAGTACACAACAGGTTGAATCACTTGCCGCATAATCCTATACAGGGTTACAGCCTTCAGTGCCCAGTGGATTTATATGAGCAGAACTCTGTGTAGGATGGCACTGTTAATCTTTACCATTCACTTTTGCCAGTAGGCTTGGACAGCCCTAACTATTTAAGGGTAATCATGGGCTCATTCACTGCAAGGCGAAACATGCCCTTCCCTGGCATTCAAGTGTCCCCACATTCCTCCCACCCTCCTGTAGTATCAGGAAGATAAAGGGATGTCCTGATTCCATGATGGACCCCACTGTGCATTGATTTAGGCTTGGTTTATCTCATTGATTAAAGCTCTAGAACTTAGAATGTGGAAATTTATAATGTACCTGGGTTGTTGCCTCCCATGGCGGTGGAAGTCCGAACAGGCTCTTCCATCAGTTAAATAGATCAGTGGGTCAGTAAAAGAATGCACACACAGACTCATGATGCTGCCTTATATTCTCAAGGTCAGTATTGTCTATTCTGACTGTCAGCAGCTCTCAACCCACTACACACACACACACACACACACACACACACACACACACACACACGAGATGCCATGGACTGAAGCAGGGACCAAGCACCGCTGTAGTCTCACCCTGAAGAATCTTTAAAGGGCCAGTGTTCCTCCTGCTCTTGCATCACCACATAATCGTCATGGCCATTGCCAACTCCTTATATAAATGATCAATTTCACTCTTGGTTGATGTCAGCCGCCAAAGATACAAACGGAAGATTCTTCACTTCTAGTGATTCCACCTTGCCTAGCAAGTGCTATGTACTCATCTCTTTCCCCTTCCCATTCCAGCTTCCTCAGGCTATGTATAGATTATAGCTTTTCAGAGAGCTAGTGTTGTACTGATCTCATTGCCCATGGCAAATACCTATCTAATTTTCTGTATATGTTCATTTTTGGTGGCATTTCACCATGATGACACTGGTTGGGCAGGTTTTTATCGTGCTTCAGGCTATATCCTGGAGTGCTAGAATTTACCTCTAGAAGAATGACCAGTAATTGCTGCAATAGATATGTGGACATTCTGATATATCTGATACAGGTGTCCGTCAGAGCGTGTTCCATGCTCAGAGCATTTTGTGAAAGGGATTTTAAAGGGGATTTTATTTAAAGTGCACAAAAATAGACTCCTAGGCCATAACTCAATCCATGGAATTACTGACATACTGGAGGATTGCTTTGTCAGGAAGTTGTCCTTTTGGACCAGTATGGAGGAACAGGGGGTGCTGGGTTTTCCCATCTGCCATGTGGCTCGAGTATGATTCTTGATGGCCAAAAGTTTGGATGGTCTTTTGATTATTGTTAAAGAAGCCTTTCTTAGGCCCCGGTCACATGAAAGGTTTGGGCCGGGAGAGGGACCGATCGGGGGTGCAGCAAACGGGCGCGATCCCACCGCAACATCTGGGAAACGTTGCATGCCCGTCCCCGATCCGGCCCTTCCGGCTGAAAAACTGCATCAACAAAAAACCACCTCCGGAGGTGGTCTTACCGGAATGGCCATGGCAAGCGTGGCCGTGGGATCACCAGCGCGTCCTTCTGCTGGTGCATCCCCAGCTCCTGGCTGAACTGCGCATGCTCAGACATGCGCAGTTCGGCAGCCTCCCGTCGCCGTCTCCCCGGTCTTCCCAGCATCTGATCATGCCGGGGAGCAATTGCACGGTGGCTCACGGGATCTGTATGATCCCTCCGCCGCATGCCTATTTTGGTACGGCTTTTAAAAGCCGCACTTTTGCCCGACTTTTTCCCCCCCGTGTGGCAGGGACCTTAGTAAAACAGATTACTTAAATCAGCTTGAGAGCATCACAAGTAAAGGTAACTGTGGGCAGCTTTGAAATACATATGTTTTCCTGTTACATGAAAGATTCTGTGCTTGTCTGAGATTTGATTTAAGGTACATCGACAGGTTCAGTGTTATGGAAATTAAGGGATATTTCTGTACAGGTATGTGATTTGGACCTAAAGATTTATCAGTGGGGGCAGAGAAGGTGAATTCTCCCCAAGGTGTGTAACATATACTATTCTGTGTACATTTTATTTGTTACCAATATGACAATATCACAGCACAATCCTGTGCATGTCTACTCAGAAGTAAGTTCCACTGTTCAGTGGTGCTTAGGGCCATGTCTGTGATTACAAATACTGGGGAAAATACAGCCGTAATCAAAGAAATGGCTGGAAGCTCCACAGAAATACAATCTGCCTCATGCTTGTCTCTCTCCATACCCCACATGCACAGACTTGCTAAGAACTTTGACAGTGTGAACCTAGCTGTTAAGCAAAAGGCATACATTGGAAGCGATTGAAGTGTATTGAAATAGTATCATGGGAAAGTCAACCAATAAGTTTCAAAATTAAAAGACACAAAAAAGAAATCAGGACCCAGAAACTTCGGGTGCTCTAAAGTAGGAATGTGGACCTAAACAACCACCACCACCATCATGGTATTTTTCAGATTTGGAATCTGAGAAGGGCCTGAATACCAACATTCAGTAGTATTTGGGTCCCTCAATAGTGTTTCAGGATTTGGGTTTTGGGGTTTTTTTTGGTGAGCAGGATTCTGGAATTATTTGGATTCCATTATTCCCTGTGAGGGACTTTTTCAGGGGAGGGGCTGAAGTGGCTTTTTTTCCCAACGGAATGACTCAAAAATTGCAGTAGATCTAGTGCTGCCTGTCTACTAAAGACCCTCCAAGGTTCAAGCAAATTGGACCATTGGGTGGCATCCATTTCTATGGGCCACTGAGCAAAGTTCCCACACACATCCTACTGGTCTACATTGTTTCCAGGGGGGGGGAGGAATTCAAAGAAGCCAATAGCCAAAGACACAGGAGCAACCACTGACCAATGGCCTCCAGATGCAAAAAGAACCAACGACTCTCATACAACCACTGTCACACCAGAGAATCCCAGCAGAGCCCAAAGCCAATGTAGCAAGTCCAACAGAACCAACAGGCCTTCATCACTGGTTCTTCTATTCCCTCCCACCCTTGTAAAGAAAAAACACAACAGCAATACAGTATGAATGATCTTCATTTTATGTGTTTTTACAGGATCTTCTTCTGCTTGTTGGAAATTGAGATATTTGTCTATGTCTCTTGTTCCAATGACATGTATAGTATGTTTTTTCTTTATCAGAGTGGCAGGAACAATATTTTTGGCACTGTGTTTATTTTCTGCACAGAACCGCTCCCCCTAACATTGGATCCCATTGCTTTGGACAACTGCCGATGTTGACAGGATCCTGGGTGCTGTTAGGCCAACCACATGCCTCCTAGATCCGTGTCCCTCATGGCTGGTGAAGGCTGGCAGTGAGAGGATACGGGTCCCCCCGGTAGACATTAGTGATCTGTCCCTGGCAACAGGGGTCTACCCAGAGGAGCTAAAAGAGGCTGTGATAATACCGCTCTTGAAAAAGCCATCTTTGGATCCTAGAGTTCCTACCAATTACTGCCCAGTTTTGAATTTATTATTTCTGGGTAATGTGATTGAGAGAGCCATAGCCGAGCAGCTCTAGGGTTTCCTGGATGAGACATCTGCTTTGGACCCATTCCAGTCCAGCTTTTGCCCCAGTCATGGGATGGAGATGGTGCTGGTCACCCTGGCAGATGATCTCCGCAGACAGCTGGATTGAGGTGGGTTGGCACTGGTGTTTGTTACTAGACCTTACAGCAGCATTCGACACAGTCGACTACGATCTTCTGGCTCACTGCTTTGCCAACATAGGAGTGCATAGGGTGGTCTTAAAATGGCTTACCTCATTTCTCCATGGTCAGAGACAGAGGGTGGAGATTGGGGAGAGGGTCTCACCTGGGCACCCACTGGTATGTGGGGTTCCCCAGGGGGCAGTTCTCTTCCCAATTTTATTTAACATCAACATGTGCCCCCTCCCCCAACTTGCATGGAGTTTCCAGTATGCTGATGACACCCAGCTATAGCTGCTACTGGATGGTCACCTGGCTGCTGCCCCACATAATCTGGTTGGGGGTCTGGAGGCCATGGTCAAATGGTTAAAAAAGAGTGGACTGAGACTAAATCTGGCAAAGGTGGAGGTTCTGTGGCTGGGGGGGGGGCTTCAGGATTGAGGCATAGACTGCCCACTCTTGATGGAGTGCCAATGGTGCCAGCACAATCCGTCAAGACGCTGAATGCCTTCTTAACTATGGACGCTCAGTTCACGAATATGGCCAGACTAGCATTTTTCCATCTATGCCAAGCCCGGCAATTGGCCCGTTTCCTGTCCCACCCTGACCTAGCCACTGTAATCCACACAACAGTCATTTCCAGGCTGGATTACTGTAACTTGCTGTACACCGGCCTACCCTTGAGACTGACCCAGAAGCTTTGGCTGGTCCAGAATGCGATGGTGTGTGTCCTGATGGGAACGCCAAGGACAGCACATATACAACCAGTGCTGCACCAGCTACACTGGCTCCCAGTTGAGTACCGAGTCAGGTTCAAGGTTTTGGTACTGACTTTTAAGGCCTTGAGCTGTCTGGGACCAACATACCTTTGGGACTGCCTCCTCTGGTATGTCCCCAGGAGAGTGTTACATTCTGCAGATAACAACTTACTGGTGATCCCTGGCCCTAAGAGTATTTGGCTGTCCTCGACCAGAGCTAGGGCTCTCTGCCAAATTCCACCAGGGCCCTGCGGGATTTAATGCAATTTCACAGGGCCTGTAAGGCAGAGATGTTCCATCAGGCCTTGGTTGAGGGCAGCAACAGTTCCATCATGGCTCTGGCACCCTTCTCTTTTTCTCCGCCCCTGCTTTTTTCACCCTCCCCCCCCCCACACAAGAAGAAAGCACTGTCTGGAATGGGTTAGAGAAAAATGTATATATTAGTGCCATCTGAGATTTATGTGTTGATTTTTAATTGTTTTTAAAATCTTTCTAATTGTTTTTAAAATGATGTACATTGCCTAGAGCCTTGTTCAGGGATTAAGAAATTCAATTTAATAAATAAATAGATAGATAGATAATTAAACTGCTTCCCTCTGTCCTCCCTTCTGTTGTCCAAAAAACTTGTAAAATTGAAGAAAAATATGCCTGAAAGCCTTAAAATGCCAGCCCCAGATTTTATTTTATTTTTTAAAATATTCCTGAATATTTTTAGAATTTTGAGGAGAACTGATATCTGGTATCTTTAAATATCCCAAATATCACCTGGATTCCTGAATATATCTGAAAAATACTGATACCGAAAATATCTGAATGCACATCCCTACTCTAAAGTCAGTCCATGCTTGTTGCTTCCAGAGCACATAAGCAGGAT
Organism: Gekko japonicus; assembly: GCF_001447785.1. NCBI lineage: Eukaryota > Metazoa > Chordata > Lepidosauria > Squamata > Gekkonidae > Gekko > Gekko japonicus. Next base: position 36,619 of record NW_015173703.1, on the reverse strand, counting down.
CAGCAATCACCTGTGTTGTCTGATCAGCCAATTTTAAGATTGGCATAAGGTTTTCCAGTTGCTTACTGGATGTATCTTGGGTTGCCCCCCTTTGCCTGAACTCTCTTCTTCTTGTTATTACAGCTCCTGAACCAAAACATGAGAAATTTGAAGGGACATATATAATTTCACCTATTTGTTTCTCTCATTACAGTTGACTGACAAAGCCACAAGGAAATCCTTTAAAATCTGATAACATATATAGTATATTTTCATGTACAATCATTGCTCTGTGAAATCAACCTCAGTTAAAACCACCCCAATCTTTTATTGCTGAATTACTCATAAGAGTTAGGTGGGGCTAGTGGTGAGCTCTGGGCTCAGGTTTGTCAATGAAATTCACTAGGCCATCACTGTCCGAACACTCTTCCTCACAGGGTTGTGAAGACTAACATGGGGATGGTGAGAGCCATATATACTGCCCTGAGCTCCTTGGAGAAAGTGTAGATAACACAGAGTTGGGAAAGCGGTACTGATTGCTTCTCTTGGTCTTCAGACCAATGTTCCATTGAATATAGGAAGCTGCCTTATACCTGGTCAGACTATTAATTCATTTAGTACATGAACATGTGAAGTCAGACTATTGGTTTATCAAGGTGGGTACTGTCTACTTTGACTGGCATCAAGGTCTCAAGTAAGGGTCTTTCACATTACCTCCTACCAGATACTTTTAACTGGAGATGCCGGGGACAGAACTGGGGACCTTCTCCATCTCCATACCAAGCTGATTCTCTAGCACTGAGCCAGAGCCTCTCCCAGCCAAAGATAGAATAGGACCAGGCACTTCATGCTTATCACTCCTGCCCATTCTTGCATCCTCGAACAATGTGATCATGGTGGTCTCTCTTAGGCAGGAAATGCTTCTTGGCCAGATTTTTGTGTGCCCTCTTTGTTCTAAGGTGCACATCCTCACCTTCCCAGCCCCCCACCCCCCCCTGCACACACAGAAAGTGAAGTTGTTTCTAGCATCTTCCCAAGTGAAGTTTTTGCAAGGGCAGATGGTACTTCTGCCAATTGTGGCTTCAGCATAAGGCTTGGGTTAATGTGTGGCTTGTATTGTTTAAGCAATGGGTGTTTTCAGGTGGGGCACATGCACATATACGGAGAACATCATTTGATAATATGTTTTTTTTTTTTAATGAAAGCTGTGAGAGACAAAAGAAGAATGAAGATGAATGTTAGTGTTCCCCTGGGGTTCATGGCTGAAGGAATTAACACAGCTTGGCACTCTACCCTAGCTGTGTTTGTTTCCATGGCAACAGCTACGTACATGTTTCAGACTATCTACAGTGACACAGTTGCAGAAATAGTAGCTTGCAGGTTTTTGATATCGCATCAGTGGGCAAGCAGCACATACACTATCTTAAGTAAGTCTCCAAGAATTTTTACCAATATAAAGCTCTCGATTCAAATGTTTTGATATTAATTTTTTGTGTAAGCTTTTCTAAGGCACGGGGGCTCTCTGTCACTGCGTTCCACTCGGGGCCCTGGAATGTTCGGTCAAAGTTGGAAGTTGTAGGAGGCCGTTTCGAGGCAGCCTTGCATTGATTTGGGTGAAATGATCGGATTGAATGGAAGGCGGCTGAATGGAGATGAGGGGGAATCTCTTTTGAATGAAATGTTTTAGGAAGCATGTTGGTGTTGCAGAGGGTGGGTCTCTTCCCCCCCCTCCTTTGATGGCATAGTCAGAGACTGCAAATTTGTCTTAGCATAATAGAATCTTAAGAATTCACAGTTGCTGATGTTGGGATGTTTGAATTGTAAATGAGAAGGACCATTATCTGATGACCACCGAGGTTAATTTGGGACGATCTGGAGTTCCTCTGTCGGCTTGGAATGCTTTTATAAATATCACATCATGGTAATCTCATTAGATGACCCTGATTTGTCTTTGACATTTTGCTGTTACTTTTTAAAAAATCTGCATCTATACCGATATTGTTGCAACAATGAAAATATACTAAGTTATAAATAAATTGTTCCCGTGTTTATGTCAGCAAATGCATGCTCTAAGAAGACAAGGTACTTTTCTTCTAATTATATAGGGGTCTTGGAAAGGAAATGCACAAATCTGTATGAGTTACAGTAAGTTTTAGGTCGGCTGATTTTAGCTGTTAATATGCAGTATATGAAACTGGTTGTGTTCCACAGACGTGGATTCTTTTATGTCAGGAGAAATTGTACCTGTTGTTGCGAGAACTGTGCTTTTCACTTGCCACTCTGAGGTTGATTAAAAATTATTCTGGAGAACATGATCCAGACTCAAACCACAGCCTTCCTTCTCTTACCATTCCATATATGCTGTTCCATGTACGGGATTCCCTCTAATACCCCTTTCCTTCCCCCCCCCCCACCTCCAGGACAAATTTTTGCCCACTTTTTCTGTGTATGTTACGGTCATGTTATATTATGGTGTGAAATTTGGTGACTTGATAGTACCCATGGACATTGATAGTCCCAGATATATAAATTGTGAATGTCTAGGGAGATGGGGGGGGGTTAGGGTTACCAGATCCAGGTTGGGAAACTCCTGGAGATTTGTGAATGGAGCCTGGGGAGGACAGGGATCTCAGTGGGGTACAATGCCACAGAGTCCATCCTTCAAAGGATCTATTTTCTGTGGGGGAACTGATTTCTGTAGTCTGGAGACAAACTGTAATTTGAGGGGGTCCCCAGCAATGTTCCCTCTAAGCCGTGGAGTCTTGTGAGCAAAAATTCGACTTTGTGAGCTACTGGCGTTAAAGTTGTGAGCGAGCGATTTGGCTCCTGCATCAATCAGTTTGCTCTGGAGCCGTCCTTCCTGAGCAAAGAGAAAAATGTGTGAGCCGGAGGCTAAAAAATTATGAGCTAGCTCACACTAACTCAGCTTAGAGGGAACACTGGTCCCCAGGTCCCACCTGGAGGCTGGAATCCCCATTAATGTCTAAAAGCGCAGATATATACCAGTGAATGGTGACATTTGGACATAGACTGCAACATATCTGTATGTGTTTTAAAGAGGATCACTGTGATCTGAGGAATAATTTCTCCAAGGTCCTCAACAGGAGGTCAGTGTTTTCTGCTTTAGAACATAACAAATTGGGAGCTCACAAGAAACTGTGGAGGGGGATACTTGATTAAGGAAGCCCCCACCCAAAAAATCTCAATAGTCCAAGACTGCACAACTCTGGAGTTGCCTCCTCCTCATATAGTCCTGTGCGTCAGAAGTCTAGTTCTAGAACCCCATTGTCCCATATGACTGACACCTGAGCAGAGAGCAACTTATCTAGCCCCAAACCTGAGTGCTACCAATTGGGGTGGGGGAATTTTACCGCTTCCATGTGCATGAGAGAGTGTGGTGGAGGAAATGGGAATTGGGCATATGTCCCCTGGTCTAAGTTCACACACACACCCTTTCTGGATCCTGGAAGCTGTTAGGGCAATGGTCTTCAGCCTTTCCAGGTCCAGGACTCACATGAGACCTGTTGAGGTGCAAACACCTGACAGGAAGTGATGTGACACCAGAGTCACAGGAAGAGGAGATGCAGAGTTATGATCTGACTGGGATTAAGGCTAGGACCTGCAAACAGTAGACCAAGAGCATCAGGGCCAGGGATCACAAGCTGAGCCCCAAGAGCTGTACTTTACTGAGGAGTGAGCCAAGGGTCAGGGTCATGGAGGAATCCTCTCCACAAAGAGTGATGTCCTCACCTTTCTGTTGCTACTCTGAGCAGATGTACAAAGAGAGACAGGAGGTGTGGCGCCTAGCTTTGTATGCACACTTACTAGCAAAGTGGTCCTCCAAGAAAGCAGCAAAATAAATGGCAGTTCCACAGAGCTGCCACCAGGTGGGTCTCTGAAATTTCCCTGAGGGTCCCAGTCCAGTGTTAGTGGATGCTTTCCTCCTGTTATTTAAAGTTTTTTTTGGGGGGGAGTGCTAATTGGATTTAGAGGAAATGTTTTTCCTCTGGTCCTAATTAAATCCTCCGCTACAGACTCTTTTTGCTTCCAAGTAGTGAGAGATCATGAAAGCTTATAGCATCCTGGACTGCAGGGTAGGGGAATTAAAGTCGAGGTGTGTGCTCACATCCAACAGGTTAAACATTCAGCTACCATCCCCATGGTCCATTGGTATGATTGCCTGTTGCATACTCTGTGTTACTAGACCCATTCACTGTGTAAGTCCCCCACATCCATGGCTGGCATCAGCGTCCAAGAGACAGTGGGTAATTTCCTGGCAGCCATGGATATTTGAAGGTGCACCAAGACAACCCCTAGACCCAGTACTGTCCTCCTTTCCCCCCCTTCTCCTTCCTGTCCTATTAGAACTTGGTAGGCCAACTGAGAAGATAGATTTAGGGTGCTAGAAATTAACTAGGCTTCTGCCTGGAGTCCCAAAATTCCAAAGGTACCAGTCTCAGTTATGTAAAAGTCATGGATACAAAGCTGCTATTGTGCTTTGGAGGAGTTGCCCAGAGGCATTTGGTTGGCTGAGTGATATCTTCTGAAATCATGGGGCAATAGCCTTCTGATCATCACTGAATGTAACAGGCTCTGTTATAAAGGGAAGGAAGTAAACAAAACAAAACAGACTTTGGAAGTGAGAAAGTGGCTTCCTAATCAACTCTTGATTATTTTATGTGCTATTTGTACAGTAAGACATGTATTACTTTTGGTATTTTTGGCCACTGTGTGACAGAGTGTTGGACTAGATGGGCCTTTGGCCTGATCCAACATTGGCGTCTCTTATGTTCTTATGTTATGTTCTAATTTGATTAGGTGAAAAAAATACAGGGGTGGTTCCTGGATAGATTATAAAGAAAAAGAATGTGGGGAAGAACATAAGAACATAACATAAGAACGTGAGAGAAGCCATGTTGGATCAGGCCAATGGCCCATCCAGTCCAATCCTATATACTAATAGCGAACTTGCCCCCGGAGTGCGGATCGCTAAATCAGCGCTCCGGAAGCAGTTGGGGGGCCGGGGGAGGTTTGTGCACTCTTGGGGCAGTCCCCAGGGGTGCACAAAAATGTAAAAACTAAAAAAATATATCGGGGGGGATGTTTAAATCCCCCCCGAAAATGAAAGAGCGTTCTCTGCGCCTGCGCACAGAACGCTCTGTAGCCGACCTCGCCGCCGCCGCCTCGGAGCCGCCCGGGGGGCGGAGGGGAGGTCCGGCTTTGCCGCTGCCGCCGCCTCCGCCATGGAGCCGGCCGGGGGTAGGAAGACCGGCCTCGCCGCTGCCCCCGGCGCCTCCGCCTCTTGGAAATCGAGTGGGGGGGATGGAGGCGGGCAGGCTGGCAAGCGGCCTCGCCGCCTCGGAGCCGCCCGGGGGGCGGGGGGAGGTCCGGCTTCGCCACTGCGAGCAGGGAGGGGGGGCAGAGCGCGGGGAGGT
>NW_015173703.1:2523-30714 GCF_001447785.1 Gekko japonicus | reverse complement strand
TGGGGGGGGGTAATCGAGCCAGGGGGTGGAGGAGATGGGGGAACCGGCGGGATAGGGGGGAACTTACCTCCTCCTCCTGCTTCCTCCTCTTCCTCATAGTTGTGGAGCTCCCCCTCTCCCGCGAGTATCGCGGGTCCCCCCCTTGTACTCTACTATCAAAGTGGCCAAAACCAAGATGCCATCAGGTCAGCCATCAGGGTCAAAACTCAACTGTTGTCCCCCAAACACCAAGAATACAGAGTATCACTGCCCCAGAGTGTTCCATCCATTTGTTGTTGTTCAGTTGCACAGTTGAGTCCGAATCTTCGCGACCCCATGGACCACATCTCTCCAGGCCATATGCTTATCTGCTCCATATGCTTATCCAATCCCCTCTTGAAGCTGTGTTTGCTTGTAGCCACCATCACTTCCTGCTCAGGGAATTCCACATGTTAATTACACTTTTGGGTGAAGAAGTACATCCTTCTCTGTTCTAAGCGTACTGCTCATTAATTTCATTGAGTAAGAAGGGGAGAAAAGTACTTCTTTCTCTACTTTCTCTGTCCTGTGTATAATTCTGTAAACCTCTTGTCACCCCTCAATTGTTGTTTCTCCATGCTAAAGATGCCTAACCTCTTTAACCTTTCTTCATAGGGAAGGTATTGCATCCCCTTAATCATTTTAGTTGTCCTTTTAGGCACCTTTTCCAATGCCATAATATCTTTTTTGAGGTGCAGTGACCAGAACTGTACAGAGTATCACTGCCCCAGAGTGTTCCATCCATTTGTTGTTGTTCAGTTGCACAGTTGAGTCCGAATCTTCGCGACCCCATGGACCACATCTCTCCAGGCCATATGCTTATCTGCTCCATATGCTTATCCAATCCCCTCTTGAAGCTGTGTTTGCTTGTAGCCACCATCACTTCCTGCTCAGGGAATTCCACATGTTAATTACACTTTTGGGTGAAGAAGTACATCCTTCTCTGTTCTAAGCGTACTGCTCATTAATTTCATTGAGTAAGAAGGGGAGAAAAGTACTTCTTTCTCTACTTTCTCTGTCCTGTGTATAATTCTGTAAACCTCTTGTCACCCCTCAATTGTTGTTTCTCCATGCTAAAGATGCCTAACCTCTTTAACCTTTCTTCATAGGGAAGGTATTGCATCCCCTTAATCATTTTAGTTGTCCTTTTAGGCACCTTTTCCAATGCCATAATATCTTTTTTGAGGTGCAGTGACCAGAACTGTACACAGTATTCCAAATGAGGCTGCACCATAGATGAGAATGATGCTTGCTTGGGGTAGCAGGACGAAATACTGTAGGTCTCTGTAGATCAGCGGTCTTCAAAGTTTTCAGACCTGAGGTGTTCCTTTAACCTACCAGGCAGGAGGAGGGACCCACTAACCTGCAGAGGTTTGCATGGCAGATGTCCAGTTCAAAGCTGGCAGTTGGTAAATTCAGAAGCTGACAAGTGTGTGGCAATGGTTTACATGGTGGCCTTAGGCAGTTTTCCGTGACAGAAATCTAGGCGGGACTTCAAAGAAATAAATGAGAAAAACCAGTGATTAACCTACAGAAAACTGTAGAACACGTCCAAGTGGTGGCGTTGCCAGCTCTGGGTTGGGAAATTCCTGGAGATGTGGGGGCAGAGTTTGGGGAGAGGAAGGAGCTCAACCGGGGTGGGATGCAATAGAGTCCTCTCTCCAAAGCTGCCATTTTCTCCAGGGAAACTGATCTCAGTAGTCTGGTGATCAGTTTTAATTTGGTGAAAATCAAATGATTGGTCCCTTGTTTCATTTGCAATGTGAACGTGCATTGGCTTTTTCTGGCAACCAGATTACGCAAGATGTCACTGCGTTCAGGGGTCATTTCCTGCAGAAGCGCACAGGAGTGGAGCTCCAGCAGTAAAGAGCCCAGGGGGTGGGAACATGCAACAAGCCCCACCCCCTGCTCCCAGGAGCCCTCAGTCAGAGCAAGAAGCAGCCAGGTAAGCTGCAGAGCCCCCACCCCAGTCCAAAACAGTCCAGTGGCACCTTTAAGACCAAGTTTTATTCAGGTACAAGCTCTCCCTCCTCTGCGAGGCCAGATCTGCACGTTCCCCCCACCCCCAATAGCTAGCAATCCAAAACAAGGACCTCCACATGAGACCATGGATTGCCACTGCCAGTCAATACTGTAGGCAAAACTGACTTTGATAGACTAATGGTCTGACTCAGTATAAGGCAGTTTCATGTGTGCCCATGTGTACATGTGTCATCATTGTGGACTGTATTCGTGCTATTCCCATGTCAGTTCCTGTCAGCTATAAGGACTGATTGGGTACTTTACTTCTTTACACAAAGAGTGATTAAAATTTGGAATTTGCTGCCAGAGGATGTAGCGATGGCTACAGGAAGGAACAGCATTAAAAGGGGACTTAGATAGATTCATGGAGAATAGATCCAGAGGTCATTTCGGGGGGGAATGCGGGGGAACGCAGTTCCCCCGAGTGAGGTTCAGGGGGTCGAGGCACATGACGAAGCCCCGCCCCCTGCTTCCAGTCGCCCCGCTTCCAGCCCTCATTCAGACAGGAGGAGGCAGGAGAAGAGGGAGGGTAAGTTGCTTCCTCCCCGCCTCTCCCCCCCCCTGCCTGCCTGGGGCCAGGGAGGGCCTTGGCGGGGCTTCCTCGCACTCCCGCTGGCCTTGCAGGTCCACCACCGGGCCCCTGATGTCAGGGGGTGTGGCATATGCTAATGAGTTATGCTAATGAGTTCCCCTAGCTCTTTTTCTACGAAATGACCCCTGAATAGATCTATCAGTGGCTACTAGCTGTGGGGACTGAGAGGAACCTCCACATTCAGAGGCACTAAACCTCTGAGTCCCAGAGCCAGGAGGCCTCTATGCCCTGTTGTTGGACCTCTAGAGGAACTGGTTGGCCACTGTGGAAGGCAGGAAGCTGGACTAAATGGACCATTGGTCTCATCTAGCAGGGCTGTTCTTATGTTCATATGACTTTCATTTATGATAACCGGCACATATGGACTGTAGGAATCTGCAATGCTGAAATGGAACTCCTGATCTCCAAAATTCCATTGTTATATGCACTCAGATGATACAGACAACAAAACAATGTCGAAATATGACTCCTTTTAACTGCTGGAAAAATACGCTGCAATAAACAAATAGGCACATTACTCATACAGTTTGTTTATAATAACCTCTCTATAAATATGTACAAGTAAAACCTTAATCTGCAATGAGACTGAAATATAATCAAGTGTATACATTTTAAAGGTTTATTTACTTAATGTTGTAACAGCATTAGAAAACATCAATCAAAACATTTTAAATATATGTTGAAACCTCAAAATGTCACTGAGGTAAAAGAAATGAGTTTCCCTCCCTTCTTTAAGATTTGGAATTTTCCTCTATCTACTTAGCCATAAGAATATTTTCTTTTGTAGAGGCCTTTATCTGTGTTTTTCCCCCTTGGGGCAAATAGAAGACTGGAGGGTGGTATAATTTTAGACTGGAAAATTGGTGTGGGGAAAGGATTTAACCCTCCCTTCAACACCATATGCTTCACCTACCCTCCCCCCGGCTACTTTTGACTGTAAAAAATTGAAGTTGGGTTGCCCTTGAAGACAACCTGGATGGCTGTTGGTTCCGAATGCAGCGACCCAGCCATTGTCTGGTGCTAACTGATGGGGACATATTTCACCCATCTTAAAGCAGCTATGGCCCTGTTCAAATGGAGCATTTTTCCCGCGGAAGGCACGATAGTCAGGCGGATTTTCTGGGCACGTTCACACCAGAACATCTGGGAAGCGTAGCGCACCTGTGGCCAACCCATGGTGTGCCGCCAAAGATGCGTGTTTAAAAGGTACCTGAAACAACATTCCCAAGCATTCAGCTCACCCTGAAAATCTCTCACAATATTCAGCACCAACATCATTGGTATTTAACTGATGTTAACCGTAGCCTGAAAGCTCCACAGTAGGAATACAAGTTATATGTGTATAACAATCACATCCCAAGTGATAATTTATTACCAATTTCTCTTAACTGGAGCAAATGCATTTCCCCAGTACTGAAGTCAAAATTTAGGCATTACTGGTATATGTAACATAGGAGCTACCAAGAAGACCTCAGAATCCAAGTCCACCGACTCCCTCAGTAATTCAACTTCCATATTCCAAAAAAACCTTCCACAAATGGTAGCCAAATGAAGATTTGAGATTTTGTTTTGTGGTGCAATTTATTTTTCAAAAATCTGTCATTGGGTTTAAAAAGCGAATGGAGCACTTTGACGGAGTGCCTTTTAACTGGAATTCTTGTTTTGCTGTGTATACTTATTCTTCTCTCACCTGATAAAGGGGCAAAGTGTAACTCCGGTTTCAAAGCGAGATGCCTGATTAATCTGTCTGCCAGGTACATATGGAAATAAATTAGCAAATGGTACATCTGGGATTGAACTACTGCAGAGATGATGAATTATTGCCATCTTTCACGGCTGTATTACTAAGGCATCAGTCGGATCTCCAGTTCTTACGGAAAGGCTGATCGCATAAAATCTCGATGGTGATGGCATTAAGGCCACATTTTAGATGGTATAAGCAATTTTTAGAGGTTCCAAGCACAGTTTCTGTTGGGATTTTAATGAACTATTCTGCACATGTGACTAAGTGAGAGAATGCATGTACATGAGAGCAAAGATTTCTAGCCTGAAACGGTGCTGGCGAAGTCACTATTGACTCCACTGGGAAATCATGTGTACATTTGTAGCCCCCAGTGGGGCAAATAATGGCCCTCTCCATGCTTACTGTGGTCCCAATCCAAATTGGGTCCCTCTACTCACAGGATGGTGCTCCCAGGGTGGATCTGTGGGGAACTCCAGGATTTTGCAACATGTGAATTGGACCTGAGTTAACAATGAAACCAGAGGTCATTTTGGGGGGGGGGGGAACGGGGGGGACCCCGGTTTCCCCGGGGGTGGTAGGGGGGGGGTGCCTGCCTGAGGCCAGAGAGGGCCTTCACAGGGCTTCCTTGCACTCCTGCCGGCCTTGCAGGTCCACCGCTGGGCCCCTCATGGGGCTCGGCAGTGGAGCTGCAAGGCCGCCGCTAGCGGCTGGGACCGTTGGGGGCGGGGTGTGTGGCCTTATGACACACTTCCGGTGATGTCAGGGGGTGTGGCATATGCTAATGAGTTATGCTAATGAGTTCCCCTAGCTCTTTTTCTACGAAACGACCCCTGAGTGAAACCAAAGTTGTAGCCCCCTACCCAGGAAAGAAGGCTGTTCTTGGTGTTTCTACACTATTCCCCTGCTGTCTGTGGAAACGAGGTTGCTTTCCTGTGCTGTCTTTGCAAATCATCCTTTTACATCCGTAAGAACTTGCTCTCTTCATGCAAGCTTGGATCCAGCCCCTTTCCCCATATGAGTGTTGGGCTGGCATAACAGACCTGGCTACAAAAGAACATTTTGAACGATGACAAGTCAACTAGCAGTTCCTCACAGTACTGTGCTTGGCCATTAAAGCTGAAGGAACAAGAAGCTAAAATTCCAAAGTGTTCCAGCATCTAAATTCAATTCACAGTAAAACTATATTATAACTGTATTTTGCCCATATCTCCTCACATAATTACACACTGTATGTAACACACCTAATAGAATTAAAAACCAGAACAGATAGAGGGTTTTCTCCGGAATGCATTGTAGCATAAGTGCTACAAATAGGTTTTCTTCTTCTTCTAGTGGTTTTATTTGGAAATTTCCTTTTGCTTGTAAGAAATTCAAGCAGCAAGTTGGGCCTTCCGTCCTGCCTGGACATACTTAATAATGTCTGGAACAGAGTGCTAGCTGAGTCAAAGGCAACCATAGTCTGTTATTCTGGCTTTCTTGAAACAAACCCTCCTGCAAATTACATCTCTCTCTCTCTTTTTAATGCACAAAGGGAACAGGGAAAATTCCCATTATGAATGGAAATTTCTAGTCACAGCTAATAAACAGGAACAACTGTTCAATATCCTGCTTTTAAGCGTGCCTATAACTTGTGCTCTGGGATCAAACTAAACTTGCCAAGAGAAAATTGTCTCATAATTTATGTACCTTTAGATGTACAAGGTTATTATATTGAATCGGTTTTCTTTAGCAAATGGCATTTATGAGTTCCTTCTTTTGACAGGGGAAGCGAAGTCAAACTCGCAGAATCCCACATTCAAAAATGAAGTTTGATGCCATGTTCAGCAAGCATGGGAGCCAATGTAACAGATTGTTCAACGTCTGATAACAAATGACTCTCAAATTTTAGTTTGTTTCAAAATATTTATAGCATGTTTTATTTTGATTCAGTTTCTTAAAAATGATTTACTGTGGATACTTGCACAATCTGTCCAGACCCACATTCAAGAATATAAATCGTACAGCTTCCATCTCCACTTAGGAATTCTTCAAGGTGAATCAAAACAGTTCCTTGATATAGACAGGAAACAAAGTAAATTCTTAGGGACAGTTATCATGGAAATATCTTCGAATGTCCTTTTGTATAGGCCTATCTGGATGAGGGTACAGCTTTACATGATACATTTTCTGAATACTAAAATATTTTAGTGCCTTCCCCTGTGTCTTCTTTGGAAATCTGAGGCTGTGGCGTTAATGCTAATTTTCTATCAGTGGGGTGGAAAGTGCCCTCAAGTCACAGCCAATTTACAGCAACCAACCTAGCAGTCAGAAAGCAAGAAATTGCAAGTAGATAAATAGGGACCACTTTGGTGGGAAGGTAACAGCGTTCCGTGCGCCTTGATGTTTAGTCATGCCGGCCACATGACCACGGAAACGTCTTCGGACAGCGCTGGCTCTTCGGCTTTGAAACGGAGATGAGCACCGCAACCCTAGAGTCGGACTCGACTGGCTTACGAGCAAGGGAACCTTTACCTTTTTTATAGGGTTTTAAAGGCAAGAGATGTTCAGAGGTGGTTTGCCATTTAACTGCCTGTGCGTTCCCACTTTGGGTATTCCTTGGTGGTCTCCCATCCAAATGCTGACCAGGACCAACCTTGCTTAGCCTCTGAGATCTGATGAGACTGATGAGACCATCCAGGTGTGAGAGTTTCTGTCAACAGGTATCACCATACCACAATTTGTACAGCTAACAGTTCTGCTATCATGTGATCCATGTCCCCATCCAATCTACATTTTGACTGTTTTGTAGGGAGACAGGAACCTCTTCAATTCTGTGTGATAACTCAAATTCTTTTATACAAATGAGTAACTGTGTGGTGAAACCAGAAGTAATTAAGAGAATATTCACTGAAAAAGGAATCCTCCAAACCAATGGGGCAAGTTGTGGGGAGGGTTAAAATGAATCTGCCTCTTTTCAGGAACATTTTAGCTGTTTAAGTGGTGACACTTTTCCTGGACTGGGTCATTTTCAGCTTGTAAATGCAGGAGGGGAGGGAGGTTATATATTTGAATATTCCCCGATTACCCTCACTACTGTGGCTCAGTGACAGAGGACGTTCTTTGCATGCAGTAGATCCCAGGTTCCATCCACGGCATTTCCAACTCAGGGAACAGGAACTGGGAAAGATCAGGTTCTGGCTGAGACCCTGGAGAGCCACTGCCAATCAGAGTAGATGGTGAGCTACAGGGACTGTGGCTCAGTGGCAGAGCATCTGCTTGGCATACAGAAGGTCCCAGGTTCAATCGCCAGCTTCTCCAGTTAAGAGGTCCAGGCAGAAGGTGATATGAAAGACCTCAGCCTGAGACCTTGGAGAGCGGCTGCCAGTCTGAGTAGACAATATAGATGCCGATGGACCAATTGTCTGATTCAGCATAAGGCAGCTTTATGTGTTCATGTGACTAATGATCTGACTTGGTATAGAATCCTAAATAAATGAATAAGTCAGATTCATTTGTTCACATTAGTTTCTGAGAACTAATTCATTAATTTTCAAACATTGCTCTGGTGACGGAGACAAGACAACAACAATTGGAAGCAACCCAAGACAGATGGTATGCATTGTTGTGTCTTCTGCAGCCATCTTCATGGTCATTAGCCTGAAAATGGAGGGTACTTGTCCCACAGAGATGGAAGTTCAGATTTTTAAATACAAGTTGAAGTGGTAGTACTCATTTTCCCACTAGAGTGTCTTGATTGGCCCCCTCTTCAGATTCTGAGAGGCCCTGAGGTACAGTGTTTATTTGTGGCCCCGCTTGCTTCTCATTACACCCTTTGTTGCTGTCAGTCTTTTTCCTCAGTGGGGAAAAAATACATAGGCATATAATCTTTTCCAAAGCCATCTATATTTTTCAAAGATGAAACAAAATAGTAGTGCTAGCATGTTATAGTAGTTGAGAGTGGTGGACTCTAATGTGGAGAACTGGGTTTGATTCCCCACTCCTCCACATGACGCCTGCTGGGTGCCCTTGGGCTAGTCACACCTGCCTCACAAGGTGCCTGTTGTGGGGAGAAGAAGGGAAGGAGATTGCAAGCCACTTTGAGACTCCTTTGTAGAGAAAAGCAGGGTATAAAAATTAACTTTTGTCCTTCTTCTAGTGGATTATGGGATCATCGTTTCATTTCATTTCATCAAGTACTAAGTTAAAGAACGCACAATGACAAAGAGAAAAGTCTGGACCGCATTGCTGCTGACTGTTGGATCCCCAAGCATCGAGAATAAATCCACGTTTTCAAGAAAAGCAAAATTTATTTCAAAGCGTTGAAGACATACTCAAACACGTTCTTTGTTAGAACTGGGGATACACAGTTAGGTCAAGCATAATAAAGGAACTTCAAACAGATACAGATCCAATGAATAGCTTTCCCGCTGGCGGGCTAAGGAAATGGTTGCGCGCCCAGTACATGGGAACCAGGCAGAACATCAGACAAAACACAGGTGCAGTAGTCATGGGAAAATCAATAGGCAAGCATTACAGCATCTTCTCCCCCACACAACCTCCAGCAGTTATCTTTTGCATTCCAAAGCAGGAGCAGGATGATAGAAGCCAAGCCGGGTGTAACAGGGAAAGGATATGTACACAGAGGTCACATAAAACAGAATGGCAGCTTGCTGACACTGACCAAGATTTACTTGTGTCAGTGTTGCTGTGACCCCACCTCCACGAGTGAAGCCCGAGGCAACTGCCTCCCCCCTGATCCTGGACTTCAAGGTAGAGATCTAAATGGTACTGTGTCATGAGAAGGCCTCAATTGTTGGGATTTGATGTCCGTTATGAGTTTAGCAATCCTGAACTCCTGATGTAGCAGTGCTACATCATTATACAATGAATAATAAAATGATCTTGGAAATTACTGTCATTGAGAATAAGTATTGAAAGTAATGGAACTTGACAAATTTGAGTTTAATAGACCTTCCTTGAGATTAGTCTTGCTCTCTGATCCATTAGACTTGCACTCTGCCTCCCGATAGCCTCGTCGTAGCTAAGGACATTTTGAAGAATATGCAAGTAAATTTTTCTGAGGATTTTAAGGCCTGCAATCAAAAGCCCCCTTAACATGAGAGGAGATTATCCTGATGAGTCTTATTTCCAAGAAGGAGGCTCCAGAATATGCTGTGAATTGCACTAGCTCAAGTACAGGGCAATAACTTATCTCCACGTTCTTCATGATCAAAAACAGAGGACCATTTAAGATTGCCAGCTTTTGTGAGTGGGGCACGGGGACATTGTGGCACACAATGCCGTGATGTCACTTCCAGGCAAATACCTGAAAGTGACATCACAGCATTGCATCAATGCTCTAGGAATTCTCCAGATCAGAGATCTTGGAGATTCCTTGAGTGTCACTGCAACACACTGACATCACTTCCAGGTATGTAACTGGGATTGAGGTTGTGGCATCATGGCAATGCCGCTTCCCCCCTCATTTTGCTCCTGCTGCTTCACTGATTAGGAGCCCAGGGTCATAAGAACATAAGAGAAGCCAATATTGATTCAGGCCAATGGCCCATCCAGTCCAACACTCTGTCACACAGTGGCCAAAAATACCAGGTGCCAGAAGTGGGGCCAGGACACTAGAAGCCCTCCCACTGCTGTCCCCCCAAGCACCAAGAATACAGTGCATCACTTGCCCCAGACTAAGAGTTCCTATCGAAGCCCAATTGTAACTCCAGAGTCCCTCTCCTCAAACATACTATTTCACTTTGCTGAAGGCTCTACTTTGCCTTTCTTAGGGTACATTCTTTTACTCTGAAATAGTCTGTCTTCCCCTGATTTAAAAGCAAGGAGGGAGATGTTATTTGGGTTACGCACCAATTAGACACAATTGTCCTGCAATATGTTCTAAACAGTTTAGAGATGCCCTTAGTGGCCATGTACATGCATTTAAATTTAAATGGATGCGCACCAGAGATAAGATGCATCCAGTCCCCTCCTCAAGATGTAATTTTTAGAGCAAGCTGAATACCGGCAACTTGCAATGAAAAACATCCCCCAAAGGCTAGAACAGGGATAAAATGCAGGGACAGTCAATTACCAAGGACAAATGCCAGAAAACTGTGATTGTCCCTGGTAAATAGAGACAACTGGAGCATAAGCTATGGAGACTATAGCTCAGTGACAGAACACCTGCTTTGTCTCTGCTTTGATTCCTTAAAATAAAATAAGAAAACCTCAGGTTACAGCAGGACTGGGATAGACCTCTGCCTGAGGCCTTGAGAACCACCTCCAGGCAAAGAGTAGATAATTTGAACTAAGGGCCCGATTCAGTTTCAGACAGTCTAATTTGCATATGGCAAACCTGAATGCTGTACTATTGACCAAAACAACTCAGTACAGTGCTGAGGTACATAACTTGGTGACAGGCTGGCTTAACTAGAAGCATGGTGGTGTAGCCCTTAACTGATGTTGCACTGGTATAAACCTGGTGCCAGTGCAGCTGTGCTGGAGCAGGGGCTGGAAATGGGCAGTGCTGGGGGGGGCATGCCTGGGGAGGAGGGGGACTTGGTTGGCAACCGAAGCCCTCACAGCTAGCATCCTACTTGAACTCTGGTGTAACATTATGCTGGCAAAGAATGCTGGCATACTATTACCATGCCTGTTGAACTCAGTGGGGATTAAACACCCTCCCCCTGCCAGCCAAACCACATCTTAGAATACTCTGTAATTCTGCACCCTCATCCAGCTGAGCAGCATGTATCAGAGCATCACATGTAGAGTGGCCCTTAGTGTGCATAAAACTAATTTGTAAGTGTATAGTATATGTTGCCCTGACCTGGATAACCTAGACTAGCTCCATCTCTCGTCAGCTCTTGAAAGCTAAGCAGGGTCATCCCTAGATAGTACTTGGATGGGAGATCACCAAGGACGTTTAGGGTTGCTACGCAGAGGCAGGTAATGGCAACACCTCTGAACATCTCTTGGCTTGAAAACTCTACGGCATCACCATAAGTTGGCTCTGACACGACAGCATTAAAAATACTGTATATTGATATGGTGTTATCATGGGTAATTCCATGTTTAATTTAGCCATCTCTGGTGAAACAGCCATAAGCCATGTTAATGGGAATGATAAATATCTGAACATTGCCCTAATGAAACTTTAGTGAGCGGTAAATGAATCCACAATATTTTGTCCAATGTACTGTTGGGGGGGGGGAATTGCACCAGAGTAAAATTTCAGTTTTCAAAATGCACTTGAGTATCCTTGCTGATGTACACCGTTGGGTTGATTAATGGGATATTCAACCAAACAGTATAGCAAATTTGGCAAGAATATAGATCTAGTGTTGGTCATTTAAATGAACAAAAGTATTCTATGAATGGCTCAGGCCTCCAATTTTTATTCAGTGGCTGTTAGAAGGGGTTTAGAAAATGCTATTATATTTCAAATTAATTTGATCGAAAGTGGCAAAAAATGTATCGGCAAAAATATATAATATTTTTTGAGCAAGGACAAGCGTGTGAGGAGGGAAGGGAACAGGTAACATATGAGAAGGCTGAGTGGGACCTGGGCTGAGTTTCTTTCCCCCCTCCTGTACAGATATTTGGAGCCTGGGCTTGGTCAAAGATCCAAGGAGGGGAGGGAATTGTCAACATCTGACCTAGCTGGAAAATACCTGAACTGAGCTGCTAGGGTTGCCAAGTCCATCTTCCACCCCCAGCGGGGGACTTTGGGGGCGTTCCTGGAGGGGGCGGGGCATCCCCCGACATGATGACGTCACGTTGGGGACATCCGCCACCCCCCCACCCGCCCACGTGCCGGATCTCCAGAAACGGCGGTTCCCTGCACTTAAAGGAGCCGGCGTTTCCCTTTTAAGTGCAGGAGCCGGCGTTTCCCCTTTAAGAGCAGCCGCGTTTCCCTTTTAGGTGCACGAAGCTGGCATTTCCCTGCAAGTCTGATCTCAAACGGAGATCGGGCTTGGGAGGAAACGCGGGTTCCACACACTTAAAGGGAGAGAGAAGGGTGGCTGTGGGTGTTGGGTGTGGGGCTTCCCCCACTGGCCATCTGGCCGGCGGCGGGTAGAACCCCCCCCCAAAATGGGGGACCCCTGGCAAACCAGGGGGGGGTTGGCAACCCTATGAGCTGCTTTTAGTTCTGCAGGGCGGGAGCAAAGAGGAATCTTTTAAAATTAAGTCAATACAATATAACATAAGATAAAATCTCTACTTAATTTGCCTGGGGTTTCCCCATCATTGTGCTATGTAAAGTACTACAAACATTGATGACACTTTATAAATAACAAAATCTCCATCCTCGTGATCCAGGCTATATTTGATGAACACATGAAGCTGCCTTATAACACTGAGTCAGACCCTTGGTCTATCAAGGTCGGCGTTGCTTACTCAGACCAGCAGCTGCTCTTCAGGGGCTAAAAATAGGAGCTTTATATAAAGATTTTTTTCTATCTACTTTCATTTCAGAAGATATGGGATATTAACTCATTCTGGCTCTACTGCCTTCTCATGTCCCCCAAACTCATTACAAATCAAGAAACCAGGTGTTTGTAGATGTGAGCTCTGTGTGTGTATGTGTGTGTTTTGGGGGGGGATGTGATGTCACTTCTGAGTGACGCTCTAGGCTACCTCCCCATATCTCTATGGTCTTTACCCCAGAGATGAGGTGGAATTCCTCATGTCCCTATGTGGAGCACATTTTTTCCTCCTTCTCCTTAATTCCTCAGGGGCAGGAAATTGGGGCCAGTAGTTCCCTGACTCAGGTGGATAAACGTGAAGCCTAAACTTCAGTGCCTCCCTTATACTTGTTCAACTCATCTATTACTTCTTCTACCCATTTTACAAACTTGATGTGTGATTTGCATGATAATCCCTGTTGGATGAAGAGTACAAATAAATTTAACATCATTTGCTGCCTATTAGTAATATAATACTAGATTATTTTATAAGAGATCAGATCTATCAGTAACACACACTACTTGGATGGCGACTGTTTTTGTTAAATTTCCCAGCAAATGGGGGGGAAAGTTAACAGAATGATGGCTATGCAGGTCACTGTTATGAACTCTAAAAGAAAAGAGGCTGCTGGTTGGATAGTCAAGTGACTGGCATCCCCACCCCAAGCACCCCAGGTGGTGCCCCTGAATCCATCCCAGAGTATCCATATATTTTAAAAGCACTTTAGGTCTTTTCTTCTCTAACGTTCACTAATAGATATATTCCCATTGATTGCAGTCAATCACACACACAGGAGAGCAGCACAGATCAATTGAAAAGCAAACTTAAGACAACAGATACACTTCTCTTTCCCACTTACCCTAATGGAAGCCTTTCAGACTACATCTGTCTCTGGCGCGGCAGCACTGACATTGAGTGAATTGTACCAGGGATGGGTTCTCAGGTTGTTGCTCTGCAGGACTGATACTATTAAACACAGCCGGCGATGTCCTAACTTGAAATATAGAAAAGCCAAAACTAGAGTGAACGTTACTTCTTTTTCATTAAGAGGAGAAGGTTGGCTTTATAGAGCTGAGGGCCCTAGAATTGATTCCAGATAAGTACTAAACTTAGTTTCACGTTTCCCCAGTGAGTTGCAGTACAGATTTGGCCTGACACCAGAATGTTACTGTGTTTACGCTTAGCTGTCCAGTGAGCTTAAAGTATCTTTTCTATACGTTTATGGTTTGCGACACTTTTGAGTCAGATGTCAGTGCCTACGGATGTGCTACTCACTCACTCCTCAAAAATCTGTGGAAACTGGTTGAATGACTCAACAAAAGTATGCTTCTAAAGTGTGTCAAGGAAGAAAAAACATGTTTGACAATATTGTATATTCATAAAGGTTGGGGGATTTTGTGAAAACTCTTTACACAACATGGTGGCTACCAAGGAAAGTGGAGGACCAATACTGTTGGATCACTCAGATTTTTTTTCCCCTCGCAATTCCAATCTTTCCCATTTTATTTATTTAAATATATGCTTCACAACTTTCAGTCTTGAAGGCTCTTGGGGTGGTGGTTGTATTTTTCATATGTGCATATATGTGTGCGTGTGTGTGTGTGTGAGTGTGGACCTGGAAGTCCTGGTGACCTCTGTTGACTGTCCCCTACTGGGGGCCTGGAGGATATTCAGAGAGGTGGCTGAATAAAGCCTGTCCCCGCCTCCCACCTGCTGGTATTCCAAGGAGGTCTCCCATCCAAGTACTTGCCAGAGTTGACTCTCCTTAGCTTCCGAGATCTGACGAGATTGGGCTTGCCTGGGCCTATCCAGTTCAGGGCAATCTTGAAAGCTCTTGAGGTGGTTTCCTGTACATAGTTGAAACTATATTAATAAATGTTAAAAAATATCAAACACCACAAAAAATAACACTAAAAAGCAGCAGCTTAACTAAGATCATATACAAAATAAAAAAAGATAAAAACAGCAATAAATGGCCCAGTGACATAAAAAAGCAGAGCCTGACAAGGCCTCACTACTGTAATTTATTGCTATGGTAAGCTCTCAAATGGATGATTGCAATGAACTGAACCCCAAGTTGTCCCTGAAGACCAATCCAAGGCAGCCACTGGGTCAAAGGGCAGCTGCCCAATTATTACCTGCTGCTGGGTATCTCTATATTTCAGTTATAACCCATTTATGGGGGCGGGGACCACACACAGGGTTTTTAAATAA
Source organism: Gekko japonicus (assembly GCF_001447785.1). Taxonomy (NCBI): domain Eukaryota; kingdom Metazoa; phylum Chordata; class Lepidosauria; order Squamata; family Gekkonidae; genus Gekko; species Gekko japonicus. Next base: position 15,673 of record NW_015173703.1, on the reverse strand, counting down.
ATAAATAAATAAGTGTGCGTGTGCGCGCGCGTGAGAGAGAGAGAGAGGTATGGGATGTTGTGTGCTCAATTTTGGAGGGTGCTTTAATTTGCACACGTAATTCAGAGCTCTGACTGAGTTTAGAATCACAGAGTGCCTTGTCTACACAAACAGTGCAATCCTAAACAGAGTTAGCACCTTTCTAAGCCTATTGACCTCTATGGACTTTGAAGGGCGTAATGTGTGCTTAGAAGGGCACTGTAAGCCATTTAAGTGCCATGCCACTATGGAGGAAGGAACACATATTAGTTTAATAGGGCAAAAGAAGGGCAAAATAGAGACAGTGACTGACTATACAAGAGAGAGAGAGAGAGAAGTGGTGAAAATAGACTCAGTATAGTAAATAGGAACAGCAGAAGCATAGATTTACAGCTTATGTATTGCTCGTAAGGTAAAATCTGTATCACTTTTGCAAAACACACTACACCTAATTAACTACTCCTGTGTAAAGTATTTTCTCTTTTTTTATAAGATACTTTTATTATTTTTAGTAAGTAAACAAAAAGACACTACAAGAGAAAAACACACAAGCAACCAAAGAACAAAGATGGAGCTTACACTCTTATACCTATTTAACTTTACCTCTACAAGATAAAAACAAGACTTTGTATATCTAAACCATGTTATTGTTTAACATTAAAGCATGTCTTTTAGATTTTTGTTATTAAGTTGGTAATTTTCCAAGATAGGTCTCCATCCAATTGTACAGCCTCGACCAGTTATTTTCAAAAGTTCCTTCTTTTTTGTCTTGCATCTGTAAAGTCAATTTGTCCATCTTTGCTGCCTCCAATAATTTGTATGTTATTTCTTCTTTTGTTGGTACTTCTTCCTTCTTCCAGTATTTTTCATATGAAGAAGAGATTGGATTTATACCCCACCCTTCACTTGGAGTCTATATATTATTCTCGCAGTTGTTACTACATGTATAATTATATAAACATCTTGTTTCATATAGTTTTGTGGCACCATATTTAATAAAAACAGTTCTGGAATAAATGGTATATTAATATTTTACATGTTTTGTAATGTCTCGTGTATCCATATCCAAAATATCTTAGCAATCTTAAAAGACCACCACATATGGTAAAAAGTACCAGTCTTTAATTTAGCTTTCCAATGTATATTTGACATATTGGGATACCATTTAGCTAAGTTTTCAGGTGTGATATACCATCTATAAAACATTTTGTATAAGTTTTCTTTGTATGAAGCAGTTTTAGTAAATTTCACATTTACCTTCCCTATTTTAGACCATTGTTCTAGTTGTATAGTATGACCTATATTTTATGCCCATTTAATCATAGAATCTTTTACAACTTCATCTTGCATTTTATTATTTAACATCAAAGTATAAAATAACTTTTAGCCTTTTGATACTGTCCATGGGGTTTTCTTGGCAAAAATACTGGAGTGGGTTGCCATTTCCTTCTCCAGGGGATCACACTTGGTCTGAGTTCTCTGCTGTGGCCTGTCCGTCTTGGGTGGCCCTCCACGGCATAGCCCACAGCCTCATCGAACCACGCAAGCCCCCTCGCCACAACAAGGCAGTGATCCATGAGGGGTAAAAGAGGAGAGCGCAAAAGTGGGCTTGAAGCTCAACATCAAAAAAACATTAAAAAAAACTAAGATCATGGCGTCCGGCCCCATCACTCCTTGGCAAATAGAAGGGGAAGTCGTCGAAGTAGTGACAGACTTCACGTTCGTGGGATCCCAGATCACCGCAGATTGTGACAGCAGCCATGAAATTAAAAGACGGCTGCTCCTTGGGAGGAAAGTGATGGCGAACCTAAACAGCATGATAAAAAGTAGAGACATCACCCTGCCAACAAAAGTCCGCATGGTCAAAGCAATGGTATTCCCAGTAGTCATGTATGGCTGCGAGAGTTGGACTATAAGGAAGGCCGAGCGCCGAAGAATAGATTTTTTTGAACTATGGTGCTGGAGAAGACTCTTGAGAGTCCCTTGGACTGCAAGAAGATCAAATCAGTCAATCCTAAAAGAAATCAACCCTGACTGTTCCCTGGAAGGCCAGATAATGAAACTGAAGCTGATTAAGTCCTTGAGGAGCCGATGGGTCTGGATTCCGCAGTGGCTCAGCAGGTAAGCCTTCTTCATCGCGTCATCCACCACCTTGTGGATGGTGAAGCGGCTCTCCAGCGTGTCCAGCCAGGTGTCCCACAGCGAGGGCTGGGAGAGATCGAAAGCGGGCAGGCTTTCAGTTGCGGTCGCGGTCGCCATTGTGTTGCAGCCACGTGGTGGGGTGGCCTCTGGAACGGCGATGGCGTCGGGAGCGTTGTGGAGGCCGCTGCTGCTCTCGGGGTCAGCAGGGAGCGAAGCGGAGCCGGGAGCTGCGCGATGAGCGGTTGCCGGAGAGCTGGGAAGCGAAGCGGCGCGGTTCCCGGAGGTCTCGGCGTCGGGGCTCGGTGCGGTGCTCGTGTTGGCGTCCGGGTCTTTGTTCATGGGGTCGTGGATCCCACCTTCGTCGCCAGTGAAAAGTATGCAGACGGAGAGTGATTTCAGCTAAGCATACCTTTATTTAGTTCAGGACAAAGACGAAGGGACCAGCTCGCAGGCTGGTTATATATGTTCAGAAAACCCGCCACCAAGTACACCTAAACACACCCCCTACTCCCGATAGGCTATTTACAGTAACCGGGCGACCATTGGTCTCCCGGCTGAGAAGCTGGCCCTTTGATTGGGCCGGCTAGGATCCTACGGACCCATTGTCTTTGGACATGAAGCTATTGAAGAGTTGTGCCTGGCCAGCCCGGGCAAGTCCGGGCATGTCAGGCTGAATACATAACAAGGATGAATACCAAACCCCAGGACAGCTTGCACCTGAAGCTGATCAGGCAGTGCCTGGCCCTAGCAGCTCACCACCCAACTCGCCGCCACCTGTGGACTGGCTGACAAACCAAGCAATCAGGCGCAAGGAGGCACACTTGCATGGATGACGATCATTAAGCCCTGATTACTGACAGAAGCAAGGACTTCGCAAAGGAATGTTAACAAGAGCTATTTGAACAGGTCACTGACTGCTGGCAAATCGTGCTGGCAAACTAGTCCTTCGGACCAGAAGTTCTGCACCTCCGATGCTGTTCCTGAGATCCTGTACTGACTGACTTCCCGGTTCCTGAATCCAGTCCACATTTTGACGACTCTCTGGCTCTTGATCCTCGGCTCTGCACCCTGACATTCGACACTCGCTTCTCTGGACTCTGACCCTTGGTAACGCTCTGACTACGGCTTGGCTTTGTGTATTGGGACATTGGCTCTGCTTGTTTTTGATCTTTCTGGCTTTGACTCACGGACTGAACTGTAAACTCATCCTCTCAGCCCGGCCCCCTGGCTCTGTCGTGACACTCCCTGAGCCCCGGGGTGGTGGCCTTCCACTCCTAGGGCCAAATGGTGCCTCTCGCGTCTGATGTCCGAGCGGCCTTGCCACTCGGACATCAGACATGAGAGGTAATTCCGGCTCCCCCAGATCTCCTAAAGCGCTCTTTTAAAAGTTATAGGCAGTGGCAGCAACGGCGGCGGCCGCGGGGGGTGCAAACAGTTCCCCCGCCTCCCTAAGCCCCGGGGTGGTGGCCTTCCACTCCTAGGGGCAAATGGTGCCTCTCGTGGCCTTGCCGCTTGGACATCAGATGCAAGAGGTCGTTCTGGCTCCCCCGGCTCTCCTAATGCGCTCTTTAAAAAGTTATGACTGCCAGCGGCAGCAGCGGCAACGGCGGCAGCCACGGGTGTGTGTGCAAAAGGTTCCCCTGCCTCCATGAGCCCCGGGGTGGTGGCCTTCCACTCCTAGAGGAAGATGGTGCCTCTCGCATCTGATGTCCGAGCGGCCTTGCAGCTCAGACATCAGATTCGTGAGGTCATTCCAGCTCCCCCAGCACTCCTAAGGCACTTTTATAAAAGTTATGGCCGCCGAAAGGCTGTGAAGGTGGGGGAGTGGAGTGGCGGAAAAGGTCCCGTGGCGGCCAGCTCAGCGCCGCTGCTCCCACCCCTCGCCTGCTCCCCCCGAAAGGCTGTGAAGATGGGGGGGGGGCAGCAGAAACGGGCCCATGGAGGCTAGCTCAGAACCACCACCGCCGCCCCTCGCCTGCTCCCCCGAAAGGCTGTGAAGGTGAGGGGGTGGAGTGGCGGAAAAGGGCCCGTGGTGGCCGGCTCAGCGCCACCGCCGCTGCCCCTCACTTGCTCCCCCCGAAAGGCTGTGAAGGGGGGTGGGTGGAGCGCCCGGTGGGGGCCTGAGTAGGCTTCCCACCCAGCCGCCCACCTGCCCATCTGCCTGCTGCGGTGGTTGAGGGGGGAAAGGTGCGTGATAGAAGGGCCGTCTGTTCAAGGCGCCCGACCTTGTCCATCTCCCCACTGCCCGCTCGCCGCCCGCTCCAGCCGTGTGCGAGGCTTGTCCCTCCCCCCCCACCCAGCCAATGGCACGCCAGTTGCCCTGAGCGGTAGCCGACGGGCCAATGGCTGAGGGAGCACATTTTTTCTTGCCACCCCATAGGACGGTGGCCCCACCAAAACTCAATTATATATAAGGAGAGATTACTGTATGCGCCTCGGCGTCTAGTCATGCTGGCCACATGACCACGGAAACATCTTTGGACAGCGCTGGCTCTTCGGCTTGGAAATGGAGACGAGCACCGCATCCCTAGAGTCAAATTTGATTGGCTTTCGAGCAAGGGAAACCTTTACATTTACCTAATTATCTTTAAATGTGTATCTTTAAATTATCATGTGGAAATCTGTCCCTTTTTGAGGGCTCATCCTCTTTTTGAGGGAGGGGAGTCCTGCATAATTGGCTACCCTACAGCCTAACCCAGGTGGGGTTGCCAGGTCTTACCTAGCTGCTGGTGAGGGGGTTCTCCTTCCTCCTTGGGAGTTCTTCAGCGTGCACACCACGATGACATCTCCCAGAAGTGATGTCATCGCACAGGGCACATTGTGGGTGGGGCCTCTATTGTTTTCTTCAAATGACAGCGCGTACTCCCGCAACGTGCCCAGTGTGATGTCACCTCCAGGTGATGTAATCGCACCGGACACGTTGGCCTGAACGCAGCACTTTGGGGGCGGGATTCCCCCCTCTGGCTGGATCCAGGCTGGCAGATTGGGGGTCCTAAAAGTGGGCAAACCCCTGCCCCCAGTGGAATGGCAGCCCTAAATCCTGGGGTCCCCAACCTTTTTGATCCTACAGGTACCTTTGGAATTCTGACACAGTGTGGCAGGTGCAGCCACAAAATAGCTGCCGAGCAGGCAGAACCAGCCATGAAATGATTGCCATAGATTACCTTCAGTTGTACAGTGAAGATCCTTGTGCTACGGTGGCAGCTGCTGCCAGATCAAACTTTTAAAAACTCTGTACAACCTATCAAATCGTGGATGGCCAATCAGAGACCTTCCTGGGCAAAAGCCCCACTGGCCCTGCCTACTTTCTCAGATGTCAGAAAAGGTGTCAGCGGGTATGGTGGTGCCCAAGGGCACAGAGTTGGGGACCCCTGGCCTAGCCAGCTTTTTGTGGAGATAAAATGGAGGAAGTGAGATCTAATGTAGCCCATCCTGAGCTCCTTGGAGACAAGGTGGGATAAAATTAATAGATAATCCATACTGCATGATGCAGGGTGTGCAGACTGGAATCTCTGGCAGTTATCATTTGCTCATCTTGATGTGGAATCTGTTCGTCAGGGCTGAGTTCTTCTACAGCTTTATTCCCCTTCAATACGACCCATTTAAGCTTGAATAATATTGAGCAGCATTGTAACGTGAAGTGTCTGGGCAGAGAATTTCTCCTCAGAAGCAGAGCGGCTAAGCCTGAAGCAAAAAAATGGGGGGGGGGGATAATAATAGAACCAAAACTCTGCCTCTCTTACTCGAGACCTATAAAATGCAATCTTCTAGCCCGAATGCTCTTCTTGCCTTTTCAGAAGATGAAAATTAAACTTGCCACTTACTTAATGTGCTTGGAAGGAAGTCCCAGTTCTACTTTGTTTTGAGGTTCCAGCTGAAAAATTCCACATCTCAAATTTTATTTTTCCTTCTTCACTCAACAGTTGGGGGTATGCCTAAGCTGTGGTGTATCATGAACATCCGTAGAAAGATGGTGCCTAGTGTGACGAGTGCTAAGTGTGAAGGAGAGACTCTGGATCTCCAGACACTCAGGGAACTGTGGAAATGATGGACACACTCAGAGGAATCTCTACCGTTTGAGATTCACATCTCTTTCTTACTAGATGTATTCCTCACAGGAAGGACCGATTTAAAGACGTGGGTCAGACCGTGGATAACTCTGGCATTCTGTCTCAACTGTGGTAAAGCATTTCTACACACCACACTTGATAGCCAAAAAACTGAGAAGCGAGTGTTTCTTGGAAGCCTACAAAGGCAACAGCTTCCTCTCATGGTTTGTTCCCCAGCAACTAGAATTCTGAGGCATGTTGTCTCTGAACGTATTCATGTCATCACTGAATAGTCATAACTGACAAGTCTGTCCTCTGTGAATTTGCCTATTCCCGTGTTAAGGCCATCTAAAGCCCATGGCCTTCAGTCCATTTTGTGGCAGCAAATTCTGCAATCTGGGGTGTGTGATGATGTATTCTCTTGGTGTGTTTAGTGCATGTTTATCCTGCCATTCCTCCAAGGAGATTGTTGTGTCCACTGACCGCCACCAGAGGCCAGCGAATACCCCAGAGCTTGACTCTGGAAGAACAATGGGGACAAGGCTCCTGGTCTCTCCACTGAGGGACCAATGGGACGTTGGCGGGAGATTCAAACCCACCAACGGGACCTAGGGGGTGTCCCCATATGTGTATATAGTTGGCCCACGGCCGTTTCCCTTTGTCTTTGTTGTGTGTGCCAGTGAAGCGTGCAGGATGTTATGTGTGCCGCAGCAGCCTAGCCATGCGGTCAACCCACTACACAATAGAGATGGAGTGCACATAGTTCTCCTCCCCTCTACTTTATCCTTACAACAAGCTTGTGAAGTAGGTTAGGTTGAGAGATAATGGCTGGCTCAGGGGTCACCCAATAAATTTCTTGGAGAGTGGGGATTTGAGCCTCTCTAAGTACTATATCGCACTAGTTCTTTTGCATCCCCTAAAGCTACTGCCAGTAAGTTTGATTGTGCAATTGCCATGTTCTAGTATTATAAAATGGAGAAAATTTTCTCTCCATTTGTTTCTTCCTAGGGTTACCCACTTCAAGGTGATGCCTGGAGTTCTCCCAGAATTACAACTGATTGCCAGAATACAGAGATCAGTTCTCCTGGATGAAATGGCAGCTTTGGAGGGCAGACTCTATAGCATCACATCCCCCAGAGATCCTTCCCACCCACCCCAAACTCTGCCCTTCCCAGGCAACACCTTCAAATCTCCAGGAATTTTCCAAGCTGGAGTTGGTAGTCCTATTTCCTCCATAATCCCCTCTGAGCAGCCTCTCTTCTAAACTAAAAAGCCCCTAATGCCTATAATTCTAAAGAAGATATTCAATTTGATCATTTTGGTTGCCTTATCTGTACTTTTTTTTTGCTTGGTAATATTATTTTTTTAGATGGGGTCAACCAGAAATGTATACAGTATTCCATTAGTAACTCTGGTGCGCATTTAAATAAAGGGTAATACCATACTACTTATTTTATTTTCAGTTCCTCTCCTAATAATCCAAATGGGGGATTTGCCTCCTTCACTGCTGCTGCACACTGAGTTCACATTTGTATTAAGCTGCCCTCCACAACTCCAAGATCTCCTTCCTGGATCGTCAGAGTCAGCTCAATTATCATCAGTGTAAGTGTGGAACTGGGATTTTTTTTTGCCCCAATGTGCATCCTTTTACACTTATTTATGTGAATTTTATTTGCTATTTATTTCTCAGTCAGCCATATCTTTTGGGAACTGTTTATGTGCATGTGTTCACCATTCTGAGTAACTCCAAAGCATTTGTGAATAATAATAATAAGAGATTGGATTTATAGCCCGCCCTTCACTCAGAGTCTCAGAGCGGCTTACAAACTCCTTTCCCTTCCCCTCCCCACAACAGACACCCTGTGAGGTGGGTGGGGCTGAGAGAGCTCTTTGGAGAACTGCCCTTTCAAGGACAGCTCTTGTCAGAACTATGGCTTGCCCCAGGTCATCCAGCAGATGCATGTGGAGGAGTGGGGAATCAAACCCGGTTCTCCCAGATTAGAGTCCGCTCACTTAACCACTACACCAAACTGGCTCTCAGTTCCCAGGTCAGTCCACGACAAGCGCCCTGCTGGATCAGACCACCATTCTGTTTCACACTGTAGAGCCAACAAATAGGGTATAGATCCCAAGGTCTTCTCCTGTTGCCTCCTAGCAATGGCATTCAGAAGTTTACTGCCTCCAGAAGTGGAAAAGCAAGATTCAAGTCCAGTAGCACTTTAAAGACCAACAATTATCATGGCTAGAAACCATTCATGAGCCTATCTTCTATGAATTTGTCTTATCTCTTTTAAAGCTATCTGTGCTTATGGTCATTATTATGTGTACTACTAGCAGTGAATTCGACAGTAGCCCTGTTCAGTTATTACAGTGAACACACCTCCATCCATCCTCCTATATGTGCATATGTCTGTTTGAAAGAAAAAGTCAGTGTATGTAGACTGGGGACCAATAGCTGGATAAACGTGGGATTTGTATCACATGTTCAGCTGTTACATGTGTTGAAGGTGACATGAGAATTACTTAGTGCACTTATAAAGAACAATCAAGTATACACTATACATGCATTGTATGTGTGTTCACTGTAACTTGTTGACAGGGCTAGAAACTCCTTGACTAAAAATGAATTTCCTTTTGTCTGTCCCAAATTTATTATCCATCAACTTCATTGGGTGCCTCCAAGTTCTATTACGGGAGAGCAAGGCAAAATTATCTCTGGATGTTAAATGGTATTTGTTAATCAACTCAAGAACCTCATATCTTACTGTCTCTGTTTGACAATTCGTCATATACTGTCACAGAAAAAAACAAACTCAGACATGGGTATCTGTCCAGTAGCTTGTGCAGTGAAGACCAATGCAAATAATTAATGTAGCTTCTTTGCAGTCTCCCTATCTTCCTTCAGCAATCCTTTCACTGTTCACTGTACTGATCTAACTTCCTCCCTGGCAGGTTTTCTCTCTCTCTTGTATTTTAAAGACCAATTCATTTTTTGTATATCAGGCCCCCCCCACACACACACACTTTGGGCAAGGCTTCCACTTTTTCAAGTAAGCCTTCTTGCTTTCTATGGTGTTATTGACTCTGCTCATTAACCACATTGGCATCCTTTTGGCTTCTTTGTATTTTCCCTAACTTGTGGTACAAATTATATCCAGTCTTCTTCTACAGAGATATTAAATTATCTCCAAGTATATTGTAGCCATCCTGAATCTCCCTCAACTTGCTTTTAACTAATCTCTTCATTTTTCTCTCTTGAAATCAAATGTGACATTATTACACACACATGCACACACACATAATTTTGCATCTGATAGCTCTGTGGTGATTGTTCCCAAGCAAGTCAACAACACATCTCGCATCTGGGCCTGGTCAACATTTGAGATCAGATCCACAGTTGCTTCCCTTGCAATTGGTCCCATAATTAACTTTTATGAGAAAACATTTATTATAGCTAGATATTTTATCTCTATTGCAATCAGAATGTTTGTTTACCCAATTGGTAAGAAGACAATTGAAGTTGCTCAATATTCTCCTTTGGCAGCCTTCCTGAGTTTTAATCGGGGGCTGATAGTATGTTTCCAGCAGTAAATTATATTAGGGTCTGGTATGTCCACTCACTGATTCTATGAAGGAATGTTATTGAACTCTCTGCCCTCCAACCTATACCGCAGGGGTGGCCAAACTTGCTTAACGTAAGAGCCGCATAGAATAAACATCAGATGTTTGAAAGCTGCAAGACATGAACAAATATTACACACACGTTTTTAATGAAAAATATGCAAATTTGCTTTTTATTAACATTAAATGAGACTGCCAAAAATAAAAACCAAAGGGGTAAAAACAGATACTGATAATGACATTTATTAGACCAATGAATCTGCCTGTTTTTGTAAAGAATCTGTTTACGAGACGACTCTCCAAAGATCACAAGGGACAGAAGACATTCCAGCATCCATTGTCCAGTCACACAAGTGAGCCCTACCAGAAACAGGGATGGAATGACAGAGGAGGAAGGGGGGAGTGTGCGAGAGAAAGAGAAGGGAGGTTTGCTCTTGGCAAGGGAGGTGGCCTGAAAAGCCGCCGCCGCTGTTTAAACCCCCCCACCTGAGAAACAGCTCACCCAGCCAGGAGAGAGCTTCTGAGCCCTCTCACTCTCCGGCAGGGTCGCTGCAGTGGCACACAGGGGATAGCTTGCGGATGGGCAGGAGACGATGAGATGCCACCGTGGCGGGGAAGGTGAGCTGCTCCTGAGCCGGGGGCGCCGAGGGATATGTTGCTGCGGCACCTTTCTATGACCAGCCTAAGTTGGGAGTGGCTGGCGGAAAAGGGCAGCGAGAGCAGAAGCCAAGCACTGGGAGGGAGCCGCCTAATAGGAGAGCGGCAGCCCTGCAGGAGTAGCCTGAACGTGCCGGCGACCTGACTGCCATGCGGGCGGGCTGTGCATGGCTCACTTACTCCTGGCCGGCCGGCCAGTGGCCTCGCCCACTCCAACAAGCAGGCCCGGCCCGCGGAGGGGAAAGAGAGTGGCCAGGGCCTTCACACCCCATATGCACACACACACTGCCCGCCTCCCCCAACAGCACCTCGCAGGCACATGTGTGCACACTCACCGCACGCCTCCCCCAACAGTACACCACATGCGCACACACACAAACACACCCCGCCCACCTCTCCCGACAGCACCCCGCATGCACACACACACATACTCACTGCTTGCCCCCTGACAGTGCCCCATGGGCACGCGCACACACACCACCCATTTCCCCTGACAGCGCCCCACACGAACACACACACAAACACACCGCCCGTCTCCCCCGACAGTGCCCCGCACACACACATACACAAACACACCGCCTGCCTCCCCCGACAGCACCCCACATGCACATACACACACACACAACCACACCACCCACCTCCCCCGACAGCGCCCCGCACACACACACACACACCATCACTGCCCACCATGCCTGCCTCCCTTGACAGTGCCCCGCATGCACACATGTGCACACACACCCCGCCCACCTCCCCCGACAGTGCTACTGGCCTGTACCATGGAGGGGAAGGAGGGCGCCCAAGGCCTTCCAACCCCCACCCCTCCACCCCACATGCACGCACACACACACACACCACCTGCCTATTCTGACAGCGCCGGACGCAGCAGGCCCTCGAGGGCTGCCAGGCTTCGCCGTGGACGGGAAGGAGGGCATCCAAGGCCTCCCCACACACACCCCTGCCCGCCTCCCTCAATAGCGCCGGCTCAGTAACCTTGCCCGGAGTCCTTTTGGCGGGGAGGCGCGACTGAGCAGCAGCAGGGGGCACCAGGTAAGCACGTGCTCTGGTGCTTGCTGCTGCTGCTTCTTCCTCTGAGGGTGGGGCAAAGCAGGGCTTTTGGAGAGGGAGGGGCAGGGCAGGCTCGGAAGGCAGCCGGAACGCCGTTCCAGGGCGTTTCAGCCCAAAAATAGCCCTGGATGCTTTCAAATTACGGTGTTGGAGAAGACTCTTGAGAATTCCTTGGACTGCAAGGAGATCAAATCAGTCAATCCTAAATGAAATCAAACCTGACTGTTCCCTGGAAGGACAGATACTGAAGCTGAAACTCAAATACTTTGGCCACCAAATGAGAAGGGATCATTCACTGGAGAAGACCCTGATGCTGGGAAAGACTGAAGGTCAAAGATGAAGGGGACGGCAAAGGATGAGATCGTTAGACAGTGTTACCGATGCAACAAACATGAAATTGAACAAATTCCAGAGGATGGCAGAAGACAGGAGGGTCTGTTGTGATATGGTCCATGGGGTTGCAAAGAGTCGGACTTAACTGTGCAACTGAACAACAACAAAGCATATTGCCTTCAATGGATGCAAAACTCTGCTTGTGGTGGCCCCATGAAAACACTTAGACCACCATCCACAAGGGACGGATTTTCCTCAAATGAGTGCTCCCTAGCTCCTGTTGGCTTCCCCTAGAAGTCTGTTTAAAAGCTTCTCTGCACCCTTTATTCTGTTAAACACCAGAAGTTGGAATCCATTAGTGGAGCCTGTCTCTTTCATACAAAACCAGCTTTTTCCAAAATCTTACGCTCTTTCTCCCAACTCCTCCAGTTCATTCATGCAACAAGAACGCACAGTTCTTCTAGTCTAGCTTGCCTTATGCACAGAACACATAGCATGTCTGAAAATGCTTCCCTTGAGATCCTGTACTTCAGCATTTTCTCTAAGAACCATGGGCTTCCAGGACATCACAACTTCTCCTCTGTCACTAGTGAGAGAAGGGAGAAAAGTTCTTTAACATCAATAGCCCCTATGCTTCAGTTGTTCTTGATTTGCCTTCTTGGCGTTTGACTGCTTTATTTATTGTTTTATTTCCCACCTTTCTCCTCAATGGGGATTCCAGGTGACTTATATAATTTCCCTCTCCTCCTTTTTATCCCCACAGAAACCAGGTGATGCTGAGAGCATGTGACTGACCCAAGGTCACCCAGTAACCTTCCATAGCAGAGTGGGGATTTGAACCATGGCTTTCCCAGATCCTAGTCTAGCATTTGACCGCTACACCATGCTCTCAGTGGTGTGCCTGCTAACATGGCTGGGAGGAAGATGACTCCTCCACTTGGAATCATCTGCTGGCTCAGAATTGGCTGGGAATCTGGGCCAAGCTGTCTATTATGTTTTGGTACGGCCACTCAGGGAGTGCCCTTGGGTGATGCCTGTGGGTTTCATCTCTCTGTCATGTCCCTTCAGTGGAGACAACTAATGTCTGAAGGGCTATTATCTATTATAGTGTGTTTATTGGTGGAGGGAAGGAAGTTGGTGGTAAGGGTGTTTGGGGTAGCTGCTGGTTGCCACTGTTTCTCTTTCGGTCAATGTAGGTCTTTTAATATATGTAGATTAACAGCACTTGGCTGACACTCAGCATCCCAGTAATGCACGGGTGTGGC
>NW_015173703.1:0-1962 GCF_001447785.1 Gekko japonicus | reverse complement strand
AGGTCTAGTGGTGGATGGAACGTTTGTGCAGAGAGACAGGAGGGACATGTGAGGAGGCTCACCTTCTGTCCAGTATCCAAGCCATCCTAAAGCAAAGGAGCTCTCATTTCCCCTTCTTCGATACTAGTTAATGCCAGATATGTGAATCACAAGATCACAGTGCTCTGTGCTTTGCTAGTGCAGGAGTATTTACACCAGGCGTGCTTGACTGAAACCTTGCTGGATGATGCTAATGATGGCGTAGATCCTATCAGTGGCCACTAGCTAGGTATGTGGTTCTTTGTTGACCTTGAACAAGGGGGTCAGAAATTTCCCCTCAACAGTGGAATGCACAGCTATAACTGAAGTCCTTTTTGCTGATAGCAATCTGCACACTGAAATTGATAGTTATCCAACAGGCAAATTAGATACACTGTGAAGTTCACAAGAGTTTTTTTTTAGTTTGTTTTATAGGTGGGTTAGTTGCTTTTTAAATTTGTACTTCAGATTGCTCTTTTAATTTTGGGGAAGGATGGAAAATAAATGTTTTAAAACAGCTATATTTTCCACCATTTTTGGTATCATCATGGACTCTTTCCACAGACTCCCTCCACTACAGCACCTATTATCCTATTTGATGGGTTAGTGATGTCTATGACCGTTGCACCAGGTGGGTAGATTGCTGGCCACAAATCCATCTTTTTATGCTTTCAGTTATTGAATGTCCAAGACATGGACACCTTTGCCAGCAAACAATGCTTGACACCTCAGGCTGTCAGTCATCCCGTTAGGGTGGTCCTTCTGGGTAGGGAACTAAGGCTGGATGTTTCCAGAAGTTTAGGCACTTAGATACACACCTCACACACTTGTGGCTCAGAGCATCATGCTCCTTCATCAACCTAGGGACAATGGCACAGAATGTCAATCACTCAGTTAATGTATTAGTCATTACAGTAAATGAAGGAGGGAAACTGATAACATATTCAAGGCATGGTACAGCTTTTATTTCATGTCTGCAGAACAGTCAACAGCAGGTTTGATATCATCAGAGGTATTTTTTTTCTATGGAGCAAACACAGAAGCCATAACCCCCGCCTCCAAATAGATGCATTCAAACCTTTCCAAGGGTGTGCCCATACAAAAATGGCTCCTGAACATGCTCAGTGTGCACTTAAGATTGCCCCATTCAAAGCAGTGGCAATCTGAACTTCTGGTCACCATATGCCCACAGAGACCTCTGGAAATAGACGGGATGAGCACAGCTTAGATATTCCCCATGTATTTCTTTTCTCTCCCATTCATTTGTAGGATGTGGAGGATTTTGTAGCCATGAGTTCTAGAATTTGCAGTGCTGCACCTGCTCCCATTCTTTCTCACTGTTCTTCCAGAGTTCTCAGGTCAGGATTAGTTGATGAGGTGAAGTGAGGGGATGTCTGGTGGGGCTGCATTAGCATGGGGGATGGGCACCAAGTTTTGAATAGGTATGCAGTACAGTGGGAGGGATGGGTGCGCGAGTGAATGCCTCCATGTAAACGGAGACAGATATTACAAGTGTGTAGGGGTGGGAGGGTAATGCTGTTTATATGGGATACATATACAGGCATGGAGCTGCTGCAGTGCACACATGGGTGCATGGGTGTGCGCACATGTGATACATCTTGGATTCACTGAGAAATGTATCTTCTCCTGGATTCTGCATCTGCACTTAGTTTTCACAGTGCCCCAAAAGCAATGGACTTGCCAGGCCATCCGTTTTTATTTGCTATTGTGCTTCCAGAAGTGGTGTTGGAGATTTTGTCCAGGATGAAACTCCCCTCCCACCAGGGCCAAGCAAGGAATGGTTCTCGTCCTATATAACAGATTGTCAGCCACTGCTGCTGAAAACCTATACCCCAGATGGGGTGGATGCAAATAGTGGCAGGAGCCTGCTGTTCTTCATTTCCCCCCTTGTAAGGGGGCAGGATGGAGCTGCGGTGGCTCAAG
>NW_015173702.1:713536-715358 GCF_001447785.1 Gekko japonicus | reverse complement strand
GCCAATGGCTCACCGCTCCAACCCCGGCTCCAGGAACGGCCCTACAGACCCCGAGAGCGGCAGCGACTCCAGCATCGCTCAGGCCCAAACCCCACCACGTGGACAATGGCGACCGCACCCGAGAGCCTCCTTGCTTTCGATCTATCCCAGCCCTCGTTGTGGGACACTTGGCTGGTCATGCTCGAGAGTCACTTCACCATCCACAAGGTGGTGGATGATGAGATAAAGAAGGCCTACCTGCTGCGCCACTGCGGAATCCAGATCCATCGTTTACTCAAGGACTTGATTTCGCCCAAACTTACCAAGGACGAATCGTACAGCTCCCTGGTCAAGGCCCTGACCGACCATCTAGCGCCCAAACCCACGAAGTATGTGGAGCGGTTGGACTTTTTCACAAGGGTTCAGGGCCCCACCGAGACCACCTCTGATTTTCTGGCGGCGCTGCGGAGCAGGGCGACCCGGTGCGCCTTCCCAAGCTTCGACAACACCCTCCTGAACCAGTTCCTCGTCGGTCTCCGAGAGCCGAAGCTGCAGAGGAAACTGGTGAGCCAGGATGCCCTGGACCTGGAGAAGGCAATTCGGGAAGCCTCGGCATACGAACAGGCTCGCCAAGACCGCCGCGCCAAGGGAGTCCACTGAACGCAACCCATCGGGTCCGACGCCTCAGACGAGGACGACATTCTACACGTCTGCCAGCAGCCCGTGTCTTCCAAACTGGGGAAGGCAGTGACTACATCAGCTCCGTGCGCCAGCTGTGGGGAAGTCCATGACCGTAAATCGTGCCGTTTTCGCAGCGTGGTCTGCCGGTCCTGCAACAAGGCGGGGCACATCGCCAGGGCCTGCTGCTCCAAGGGGCCCCGCCTGAAGTCGGCAATGCATCAGACCTCGCTGGAGCAGCCCAGCGACCTTTTCTCCATCTCGGCCCTCTTTCCACGCAACCAGGTCTATAACTTGCCCCACGATGGCCCAAATAAACTGCATGTCATGGTGATGATAGAGGGGTCCCCCTGCAGCATGGAGATCGATACGGGGTCAGCCTACTCCATTATCTCCACGGACACGCTCCGCGCGCTGTGTCCCAGGGCCCCCCGTACAAAAGTCACGGGGTTTTCGGTTACGGGACTTTAATAAGAACCCCGTGGCATTGCGGGGCTGGGTTCCGGGTGCAGTTCCAGGACATTAAGGGCACCCTAGACCTGTTGGTTGTCGACAGGCCCCTCGCCAGCCTGCTGGGGCTCGCTTGGTTAGAGGCCCCTGGACTTTTGGTGAACAGGATACATCAGATCGTAGCACGGGATTTTGGCATGGTGTGCGTGGAATTTCCTCGGGTTTTTGACGGCACACTGGGTCATTACACCGCCCCCCCCCCATTCCTTGGACCTGGACACAGCGGTGCGGCCTATCCGCATCAAGGCCCAGCTCCCGCCGATCGCAATGAGACCGAAGGTTGAGGCGGAGCTAGACCGCCTCGTGGCGCAAGGGGTCTTGGAACCAGTCGCGTCGGCTCGATGGGAGACCCCAATAGTCACCCCCGTTAAGCCGAATGGGGAGGTGCGCATCTGTGCGGACTATAAATGCACCTTGAACAAAGCACTGCAAGCTCACGCGTATCCAGTGCCGGTGGTGAGCCATGTGCTAGTGGCCTTGGCGGGGGCCCGGGTTTTTGGCAAATTGGACTTAGCGCAGGGGTATCAACAGCTGCCGGTTGATGACGCTACAGCCGAGGCGCAAACCATTGCTACGCACAAGGGGGCGTTCAAGGTGCGCCGCCTACAGTTTGGGGTCTCAGTCGTGCCCGGGATTTTTCAATCTTTTATGGATT
>NW_015173702.1:664604-713212 GCF_001447785.1 Gekko japonicus | reverse complement strand
AGCTGCTCCACCGCCTCTTGGACAAATTGGCACCATGGGTCTGGGGCCCAAAACAAGCCGTGGCGTTTAAGGCAGTTTAAGGCAGTTAAGGACCTGCTGGTGTCAAATTCGGTCCTGGCGCATTTCAATGAGACCCTGCCGGTGGTGCTGGCTTGCGACGCTTCGCCATACGGGGTGGGGGCGGTGCTAGGGCATAGGCTGGCTGACGGTCGCGAGGTCCCGGTCACCTACTACTCGCGGACCCTGTCGGCAGCGAAGCACAACTACGCGCAAATTGATAAGGAGGCCTTGGCGATCGTGGCGGGGGGGGAAAAAATTACCACCACACTCTATTGACTCCTTCATGGTCCTCACGGATCAAAAGCCGCTCTTGGGTCTCCTTGCAACCGTCCGCCAAACCCCCCAGATGACCTCACCCAGGGTGCTGCGGTGGTCCATTTTCTTGGCGGGGTACTCTTACTCCCTTGTCCATCGCCCAGGAAAGGCGATGGGGCACGCGGATGCCCTGAGCCACCTGCCGCTGCTAGTCTGCAACCCTGACCCAGCCCCCCGCACTCCAGGTTGCGATGCTGGAGTCCCTCCCGGAGCAACCTGTCCACGTCACGGAAGTGGCCCGCTGCACCGCCAAGGACAGACTGCTCTGCCGGGCTTTGGACTGGGTGGTGAGGGGGTGGCCGGTAACTAAAGGGGACCCCGAGCTGATGCCCTTCGTTTCCAGGAAGGACGAACTATCGGCCCACAAGGGCTGCATACTGTGGGGCAGCCGGGTGGTCATCCCCAAACCGCTCAGGGAGCGGATCCTAGCGGCCCTGCACGAGGCTCATCCGGGGTCATGCAAATGAAGGCCCTGGCCCGGAGCTACATTTGGTGCCCGGGGCTTGATAAAGACATCGAAGGAGTCGTGCAAAGGTGCCAGCCGTGCCAGGCCTCGCGGCCGGAACCACCCCGAGCCCCAGAACGGGCCTGGGAATCCTCCCACCGTCCCTGGTCGAGACTTCACTTGGACTTTGCGGGGCCATTCCAGGGCCAGCTCTTCTTTATACTGGTCGACGCCTACAGTAAATGGCTGGAGGTGGTCCCGGTCTCCTCTACGTCCTCCAAAGCGGCCATCCGGGCAATGTGGCGGCTCTTCAGCGCCCAGGGAATCCCCAACACGCTGGTCACGGGCAATGGGACTGCTTTTACCTCCGCGGAATTCCAAGACTTTACCAGGTACTATGGAATCCGCCACGTCCAATCAGCCCCGTTTCACCCTGCGACCAACGGACAAGCAGAGCGCATGGTCCGCACAATCAAGGACGCCGTCCGCCGCCTGGACTCCGCGGACTGGGACTACAAACTGGCATCCTTCCTGTTTGGCCAGCGGACTATGCCCCACACCACTATGGGGTGCAGTCCGGCGGAACTACTGCTGGGCCGCCGCCTGATGTCCCGGCTGGATCGGCTGCACCCCGATCGGGCCTCGCCAGAGGCCCCAAGCACGGAGACGGATGAGGCTGCCAGGGGGTTCTTCCCTGAAGATCCGGTGTACGCATGGAACTACGCTAAGGGGCCCACCTGGATTCTGGCTCGAGTCATCCGAGTAAAGGGCCCCAGATCGTATGAGGTCTCGTGCGAGGACGGCCAAGTATTACACCGGCACATTGACCAGCTCCACCGCCGGATGCTGCCCGTGGACCCCGAGGACTCGGACTGGTCCGAAGTTCTGGAGACACCGCCAGGGGCCCCACTGCCGGAAACTGAGTCACGGCCTCCACCCGAGAACGACTCTCTGCCTCCACCAGCGCAAACCCCAGAAGCACCCCGTCCGGGGCCACCGGAACCACCGACACCAATGTACCCCGGCCCTCGTCCGGTCAACTCGCCGCCCAGGGCTCCCGGGACAGACGCAACCACCGCCCCTGAACCTGAGGACTTTGTCTGCGGAAGCATTTCGGACCAAGTGGGGAGGGGTGTAATGTATCAGGCCCTGTTAGGGCCAGGCATGCCTGGACTTGCCCAGGCACAAACACCACTAGCTTCATGCCAAAAGACAATGGGCCAGTAGGATCCTAGCCAGGCCCAATGAAAGGGCTAGGTCCCAGGCCAAGAGGCCAATAGGTCTCTTGGGCATTGTAAATAGCCTATCGGGAGTGGGGGTGCGTTTGGTGGTGGGTTTCTCTGAGGGAATATAAGCTGGCCTGCAAGCCGGTTAAGGTGTCTTTGTTCCGGACTAAA
This sequence comes from Gekko japonicus, assembly GCF_001447785.1. NCBI lineage: Eukaryota > Metazoa > Chordata > Lepidosauria > Squamata > Gekkonidae > Gekko > Gekko japonicus. Next base: position 710,995 of record NW_015173702.1, on the reverse strand, counting down.
TAAAGGTATGCTTAGCTGAAATCACTCTCCGTATGCATACTTTTCAAATGTGTAGAATTCAATTATTAACAAGACTACAACAATAGCACTACAATATCCGATATAAAGCTTAGCAGTACATACAAAGTAGTACAGTTACTAGTTACAGACAAACGATGGAGTTCTAGTACACTATCTGTTTAAGCTTAGCCAATTATTATATGCTGTAGACCCAGTCACATTAGAGCTTGCTATAGGAGCTCCCCAGTCACCAGAATCTAAGCGCGGTAGCGTACATCAAAATTTGTATAAGAACTAGCATTTTGAAATATGGCTTGCAGCACATCATGCTAATGAAGAAATAATTACATAATGACAAACCTGATGAAGGACACGCAAACAGATAGTGTACTAGAACTCCGTCCTTTGTCTGAACCAAGACAGCTGGCAATCCACTTCATGTGGCTTGCATCCATGCCTATTGCTGTTCTATAAGATGCATGGATGGGTTCACATCTGCGCCTGTTTTAATACAATCAGCTGCAGGATACATGACAAGGGTGGGGCAAAGTGATGAATTGCTGGGAGGAAGACAGCAGCTAGTGACTGTAAACTTGAGGAATGCAGTAGATGGACAAATACAAGGGGAAAGTGCAAAGCAAAATGACTGGCCCTAAGAATGCCAGGCTGGCTGTAACTGGGGTCAGGTCGGTGGCGGCTCTGTACTGGTGGAGCGAGCTCCCGGAGGAGATCAGGGCCCTGTGGGACCTTTTACAGTTCTGAAGAAGTGAGCAGTGACTTATGAAAGCTCATGTCCTGCCATGTATTTTGTTAGTCTTTAACGTGCTACTGGACTCTTGCTCTTTTAATCCAGGTTTTCCCCCCATTCTGCACTAAAATCAAGGTCAACCTTCTTTTTATTCTGTTTTATTCCGAAAGCTCATATTTTGTTAGTCTTTAACGTGCTACTGGACTCTTGCTCTTTTCTGCTGCTACAGACAGACTAACATGGCTATCCAGCTGCATTAAAGAGAAGGCTGAATTCGATTTTAGTGCAGAATTGCTTGGAGGACACCGTGGTGAACATGGATTAAAAGGAGAGTGCAGAAAGGGCCTCCACCAGCATGACGCTCTGTGGTTGGTGGGTATTAGCACAGTGCCTATATGGACTACGGTTACTATGCTCTCAGCTCCTTGGGGTAGACGGGGACCCATTCTGCATCTAGCATTCGCTCCGCTGTTTTACCAAAGCCACGCTGGAACAGAAATTCCCCTCTACATTGCATGCCACTATCACTTTCTTGGATTGTTGGATTTTATGGTAGCCTCCACCCTGCATGCTGGTTTCACTTCCTTTGATCTCTCGGTTTTATGGTACTGTCTGCATAGATTTATGGCCATTTCATGGCCATTCAGGGGTGACGCTGCAGTCGGTACAGCATTGGCCCGGGATATTTGAATGTGGTTTTGAGCCGTATCTTCTTCTGTTCCAGGGTGGGTTTGGTAAACCAATGGAGCGAATGCTAGATGCAGATTGAGCCTGAGACAGCATAAGCATCAGAAATCAATTTCTGTGCTGTTATTAAAGTGTTTCCCATCCCCAGACTTTGTACGTGGCTGAGCCAGCAAGTCACTCCCACCTGGACGATAAAAAATTCAGGGGAAGCCAAGTCGGAATAATGAAATCTTTTATTGGTGACTACAGACTTACAATTGTCACAGGAAGTCTTCATCAGGCAAGAAGAACAGAGATTAGCAGAGCAATTTATTTCTACTGAATCACCATGCAGAAATTTCAGGTTAAATCATTTTCCCCACCACCCTTCTTAAACCACTTCATTGTTTGCAAGGCCTAGCCAGCAGTGTGGACAGAAAGCAAGGCAGGCTTCACAACGGCATAGCCCTTGATGGTGTAATTCAACAATCTCCAGTTAATCAGGTAGTCAGGAAGAGCTTGGTCGTACCAGGCAAGGACTACCTCATCTGGGTCCAGAACACGGTCCCACATGTATACATCGGAGATCTCCCCCATGAAGGACTGGTTGATGTCAAAGCCACCTCCAAAGTTATCCTGATCTTGGCCGAGGACAATGGATGCCTCTGGTTGGATAGAGTGTCCTTTTGCCAAGCTCTTCCGGACCAGAGGTTGCCCGTTCAGCCAGAGCTCCACTAAGCCTGTGGACGACTCCCAACTCACACAGACGTGCTTCCCACCGAGGTTAGTGCTCAATGTTTCTGGAATGTTAAATCTCACAGAGTGATCCCCCAAATAAAAACCATATTGTTTGGGGTTCTCCATAAAGAGGAGGAGCTCATTGCTGTTTCTCTTGGTGGCATAAGAGAAGAGGTTGTATGCGCGGGTCAGATCTGTGTAGAACCTCATGCAGAGTGTGACGTCGGTCAAGGGACGTTGTATTTTGGCCTTCAAGACTACATGTGCAGTGTTTGAGGCCACCGGGAAAACGAAGGCCTTCCTTTCCAGATCTGGTGAGGGAAAAGAACAAAGTTAAATAAAGGCTGAAGGACTCTGAATTGTGCCTTAAAACGTTTACTTTAATGTTGCTCTTGGAATTTTCTTAAAATATTTAAATGATGGGCTAAAAGCTAAATATATTAGCATAAATGACCATGTTCAATGTAATCTAAGCATGTTAAGAATAACACTTATACAAGCTAATGTAAGGAACTCCTATACTTGGGGTTTTAGTTATTAGTGGTTTTCTTTCCTGTATCCTTAGTTGTAGTTGTTTCCCCTTCCCATTTTTTCTTTGTCGTTTGTAGTCTTTAGAAAATGCAATTAAAAAATCCCATTCGGGGGTTCAAAAAAAAATGGGAAAAAATGTTCATAGTGACATTTCACCATGTTTTGTGAAAACATCGTTTCTCCCCCTGTTATGTATTGGGACTGGATCATTCCAGGTCTGTCACACAAGAGATGGGCTGAGCTTGGAGCACAAGAACAATAGCCTACCAGGACTCTGGAAGTAACCAATCAAGTAGTAATGTTATGTAAATAGCCTATCATTGGGAGTGGGGTATGTTTGGGTGTGGCAATTGCAGGCTATTTAACAGAGCTGAGGCTCTGGGGTCTTGTCTTGCTCTGGCTGAAGTCACAAATAAAGTCGAGCTGATCACTAGACTCGAGCCTGCTCATCCATGGAACCCACTATTTAACACTCCCCTTTCCTCAGACTTTCTCAGATGTTTCACATGAGAAGAAACCTCCAGATTTCTCTTTGAACAATGGATTACCCTTCTTTACAAGGAATTTTGTCTAGCCTTCATTCTTTTTTTCTTCTCTGGACTTTTTGTCTAAGTATGTACAAACCTAAATGCCATCATGTCACACCTGACTTATGGTGACCCCAGCAAGAGGCTTTCCAGGCAGGTGAGAAGCAGAGGTGGTTGGCCACTGTCTTCCTCTGCAGAGTCCTCCTTGGTGGTCTCCCTTCCTGCTTAGGTTCCGAGATCTGCTGAGATCAGGCTATAGCAGTGATGGCAAACCTTTTAGAGACCGAGTGCCCAAACTGCGACCCAAAACCCACTTATTTATCGCAAAGTGCCAACATGGCAATTTAACTTGAATACTGAGGTTTTACTTTAGAAAAAACAACTCATACATTAACTTAAGATGATCCAAACAAAGTAAGGAAAGCAATCCCAACTGCTTTCATTTACTTAAAATTATTTGGCAGAGAATTCAACACTTTAATGATGGTCTGGGCCTGGCTGGGGCGATGGCACGCGTGCCCACAGAGAGGGCTCTGAGTGTCACCTCTGACACCTGTGCCATAGGTTCGCCACCACTGGGCTATAGCATTCCACCTTCCCTCCCTGTGCCTGTTACTATTGAAGAGAGGAAGAAGAGATTGGATTTATACCCAGCTCCTTCACTCAGAGTCCAAGAGTGGCTTACAAACTCCTTCCCCTTCCCTTCCCCACAACAGACACCCTGTGAGGTAGGTGGGGCTGAGAGAGCTCTTTTCAGAACTGCCCTTTCAAAAACAGCTCTGACAGAACTACGGCTTGCTCAAGGTCATCCAGCAGCTGCAAGTGGAGGAGTGGGGAATCAAACCCGGTTCTCCCAGATTAGAGTCCACACACTTAACCACTACACCAAACAATACAATGTTGGAAGAAAAATTCTTTTCTAAAAAGGGATCATGTCACTGCCTGTAGATCCACTGAGAACGGGCAAATGAAGTATGAGGTGGTTTTCAGTCATTTTCTTTTATATTTGTTGTGATTGTGAAAGAAATCCTAGAAGAATGCACCTAAAAATCCCACAAACTGTCCCAGGTTTAGAGTTTCTTTATGTTCATGCAACTTGAGAAAGAGAGAAACTGGAAAAATGGAGTTCATTCGTAATACTTTTGTAAGGAAATTTGTTTAAAAGAAAAGTAGGAAAGAAGGGGAGTAGCACCAGTATTTGTTAAAAACTCTTGAGAGTTGGAACCGAAAGACAGTTTAACACCCTGATTATGCTAATTTTGATTGTAAAACACAATCAATCAAGACTAGTGGTTTCTCATATGGAAGAATGGAAGCTCTATGCCAATGTTTTCATCTCATTTTAGTAATTTCAAATAGAGGAATCTCAATGGCTGGGGTTTCTGACTGCATTATATCGGAACACAAGGCACCCTGATTTCATCTAGAAAAAGGGAGACTCGTCAGGAACATGTCTTGATCCCTTTCCCAACTGAAAAACAAAATCCTTAACTGCTGCCTCACACTTCACATAAAATAGTGATTGATTGGCCAGGAAAACAACAAGAATAATAACAAAACCCCCCCCCCCCCCGTTAGATCGCCACTAACAAAGATCCGGAGAGTGATTTCAACAAAGTGAACAGCTTTACTGTAGGTACGAACAAGCGCTTGCAATAAGTCATAACCAGAACTGTTTCACATAGGGAGGTAGGCTTCTTTTAAACGTTCCTGGGCTAACGTAGCCCTGCCTACTTACAAATAATAACCAATGCGGTTGTGTAGATAAAGTCCAATGAGTGTTCTTCCCTCGCAGGGAATTAGTTCCATTCTGATTGGTCACTGTTGTGGAGCGACCAATGGTAAGTTAGCTCGGAGGAGCCTTCCTTGTCTCGAGCTTAACATTGAAAGTGAATGTGGCGATTCACATATGTCTTTTCCAAAGACACCACACACCCCGCCCCCTTGTTATATCTTTGAGCTGATCTAAGTTTGGATGTGTGAGGCAAAGCACCCCTGGCCTCCCATCAAGGGTTAATGTGAACGATATTGTTCCATCTTGCAGGTGTGACTAATTGGTTTCTCAGACTACATAGCCCTTATCGTCTTCAAGGCCAGAACAGGAATCTGAGGCCTGTCGAATGAGAGAGGGAGAATCAGGGGCGAAGAAGTAATTTTCTAGAAGCTTCCTGTAAGAACTGTTCTGATTGGGTGTCATCATCACCTGATGTTGCTTGGCTTAATAACTATAATTGAGCTACGATACTGAACACCTGGGGCCTGTCGAATGAGAGAGGGAGAATCAGGGGCGAAGAAGTAATTTTCTAGAAGCTTCCTGTAAGAACTGTTCTGATTGGGTGTCATCATCACCTGATGTTGCTTGGCTAAAAAACTGTAATTGAGCTAAGACTGAAGACTAGAGACTAGCTTGGATTCTGATAGACTAAAGTTCTGATGGACTAATATGCTAGCATTGCAATTGCTAGCTATGCAGAGAACACCTGAACAATGGCCTTTGACTCTTGGATTTAAGGTTTGTGCCATCTAACCCAGGTCTTGGAAAGTGTTAGATCGTTAAGTTAGTTTTCTTCTTTTTCTACAGTATGCCTTTTGAGGAACGTGCTGCCTGTAGAATAAATCTTCATTTGTTGACAGAAATCAAATAAAACTTCATAAACATTTTATAAAATAAAGACAGTCTGGTCCCTTGTGTGCAACCGCCCTGGGGGCCCACGGGGTTCAGCCTTGGACTCCTTGACAGGGGGTCATCTCAGGACGTACTCTAGAAGACTAAGTGGGCATTGAAAATTACATTGATCTAGCTGGGAAGACTATTTTTGCTCCCCCAGTGTCAGGAGGGGCAGCTATACCTACAAGTCTGCAGCTGTAGATTTCAAAGGCTAGGTGATTGTGGGGGGAGCGGTGGCACAGTGGGTATATCCCACTGTCTTAACATCTGAACTGTGTTAGTTCAAGCCCCATGCTGGTGTGAGCAGCCAGCTGTTGTCCCCAGCTCATCATCCACCCAGCGATTCGAAAGCTTCGGCGAGTAGATAAAATGGGAACCACTCCTTAGAGAGGGTGGGCACGCCAATCTCCCTTGTGGGAGGGTGTTAACTGACAGTCGGACATCCTGGTCGAGGCTTGGAAGGCGAAATAGCTTCTCAGCTACGAAAGAATCCCTGCAATGGATGTTCCGGCCAGGGGGTGGCAGTGTGGCGATTGACATACGGGTCCTGAAGCCTGGCCAATACGCAACCCTGCGGAAAATGATGGAACCAACCAAGAAGTCGTCTATACTGGGCAGTGACGGCGCTTGTAATTAAAAAAAATGAATATATGTTGTCTTCCCTATCCCCTACAAACATTGTTAGTCCCTTGTCTATATTGAGTTAACTGTACATCGCTTTGAGCCCACTGGGGAAAGCGATTAATAAATGGAAAGTATTATTATTATTATTATATTATTATTGTTACTTGGGAGGGGTTGCTGTCACGTTGCAGCTGACTTATTGTTATGTATGAAATGGTATGTACGAATGTATTGAGCTTGAGTCTGATGCAAGGTATTGTAAACCGACCTATCAGAACAAGGGAAGTTCTGGAGGGAAGCAAACTGATTGGTCTTTATGTACTAAATATGATTGGTTGTTATCTGACATGTGGGCGTGGCTTGCCAAGCCCGGACTGTTTAAAAAGGAGCCTGTTGCTCTGTTGTTTTGTCTCGTTCTGGTTTCTTCGTACTTCGTTCAATAAAGCTGTTATCACTGTTCACCTGCTGCCTCGAGTCTCCTATCTAACCCTTATGGAGACCCCGCAGGGTTTTCAAGGCAAGAGAGGGTCAGAGGTGGTTTGCCATTGCCTGACTCTGCATCATGACCCTGGGATTCCCTGGTGGTCTCCCATCCAACTACTGACCAGGGCAGACCCTGCTTAGCTTCTGACAAGATTGGGCCAGCTTGGTCTATCCATCTTGTATTAGTAGTTTCAAACGATGGAATCTTGATGCTTGGGACTTCTGACCGCGTTATTGTCAAATACGCTGCCATGATGTTTATGGGCTGGGGCTCATTTGCTTGACCTGTGTACCAGCCACGGCTGCATTCCTTATTTTGTTCTGTGTACTTCATTATCACTGACCTTGTAGATTGGCTGTGTAATGTCTGGGTATCATGTAACCGTGGGATCGCTTGCGATTCCCAGCTTCGGCTCTAGCAGCCTGGGGCCCCTTCTCCTGCGTGCGGGAGTCAGGCCAATTGGCCTATGGATGGGGAGGGGTGCATACGAATACCCTATATCCCATTGTGCTTGTAGAAACGTCACCATTCTTAACAGTGACCATGTTACTGCATCTATAGCTCTGCAATAAAGTATAACCTTTCTGACAAGCATGTACTCAGTTGTTGGCTGTGGAACCTGACAGTTATGCCAGAAGATGCAGCATCCTCTGTTCTTCTAGAAAGAGGGAAAGTCCCCAGGAACATGTCTTGATCATTTCCCAAATTTAAAAAAGCCAACCCAACAGAGGCTTCACTCTTTAAATAAAATAGTGATTAATATGTGTGGAAACGAACAACAACAACAAACCTCTCTGGTGTTATATCTTGCATCTGATCTAATTTTGGGGTCATCTCAGAACCTAGTCTGGAAAACTAGGGGGCACTGAAATGCACATTGAGCTCGCTGGGAAGTCTGTTTTTCTTCCTCTGCAGACAAGAGGGACAGCAATACCTGTGAGTCTGCAGTCTGTAGCCTTCAAAGGCACAGGGACCTTACTAAACCAAGACAACTTGCAATCCCCTTCACATGGCTTGCATCCATTTCTATTGCTGTTCTGTGGCCCCGGTCCCACTGCAAAGTTGCCGCGGGAGAGGCACGGATGGTGGGCGGATTATCCGGCCGCGATCACACCCCAACATCTGGGAAGTGGAGCGCACCTGTGGCTTACCGCCGAAAATGCATATCAAAAAAGTAGTACCTCCAAGGTACTAGTAAACGTTTGCCACGGGCTGCCTCCAGACTCCCATGGTGTGATCGTGCTGGTGCATGGCATTCCCCTCCGGTCCCTCGTTTACACGCAGGCGCCGAGGGAAGGACCCGTGATGTGCCGCTGGCGCATCTGATCGTGTAATCGCGGATCAAACTGCACCGGGGCAATTAGCCACGCCTCCCCCCGCGATATCCGGCCCGTGTGACCAGGGGTCTATAAAATGCATGGATGGGTTCACATCTGTGCCTGTTTTAACACAATCAGCTGCAGGATACATGACAAGGGTGGAGCAAAGTGCTGGGAGGAAGACAGCGGCTGGTGGCCCTGAACCTGAGAAATGCAATAGATGGGCAGCCGCGAGGGGAAAGTGCAAAGCAAAATGACCAGCCCATGATTGGGACAGCCAATTAGCACAAGCAGCACCTCCCCAGCAACAGGGTCTGACAATGCAGGGTAAGTTTTGGACACCTTCTAGGACTGTATAGTTACCTAACCACATGCAGGAATTGAACTGGAGACCTCATGCATGGTGGTCTGATTCATGGCCCTATGTGCTTCCCAGTCATATAAAGCTGGTTTGACAGCAGAACCCACAGAGGATTTGAAAAGTTGGCATCCTGTGTGTTTCCCTGGGAGATTCAGTAGAGGAATACTCCACCTGTAGGAGGTCTGCCTGCTGGAACCCTCTGCCAAATGACATCTGTGCCCTGTCTGATCTATTAAAGTTCCGCAGGGCATGCAAGGCAGAGATGTTCCGCCAGGCCTTTGGTTGAGGCCAGCGAAGTTTCCCTTACATCTACCTGGCACCCCCCCTCCCCCCATAAAAATCTGAATGCTAGATATGCCATCTTTGTTTTTTAAAATGTTTAAATATTTGTGCTGAATGGTTTAATATTGAATTCTTGTAGTTTTAATTGGTTTAAAAATTGTATTGGACTCTGTCGTCGTAAACCGCCCCGAGCCCCACGTAAGCGGGGAAGGGTGGTTAAGAAATCTCATGGAATAAATAAATAAATAAATAAATGAATAACTATTGGTTGGCCGCTACGTTTCATATACAATTGGCCAGGGCATCACCAGCATGGCACTCTGTGCTTGGTGGGTATTAGCTCAATGGCTATATGGACTATGGTTACGACGCTATCAGTTCCTTAGAGTAGATTGGGAAAGCATAAGCATCAGAAATCGATTTCTGTGCTGTTATTAAAACGTTCCCCATCCCCAGACTTTGTACGAGGCTGAGCCAGCACGCCACTCCCACCTGGATGATAAAAAGTTCAGGGGAAGCCAAGTCGGAATAATGAAATCTTTTATTGGTGACTGCAGACTTACAATTGTCACAGGAAGTCTTCATCAGGCAAGAAGAACAGAGATTAGCAGAGCAATTTCTACTGAATCACCATGCAGAAATTTCAGGTTAAATCATTTTCCCCACCGCCCTTCTTCTTTTTTTTTTAAATACATTTTTTATTCTTTTACATACAAGTACAATCAAATGCCTAAGAAGGGATGAACTCGAACACAGTACATTACATCTTACAAAAATGTATACATTATCAACATAATTGACCAGAGAGATCCCTAGTCATAGCCTTGGTGTGCATATTGGTTCTAATTTACTGATTCCCTTTTGTGTGTATTCGAGACTTTAACACCCATATATGTTGCTGTGGACCGTACAGTGGGTGTGGGCCCAATCCTCTATACTGCTAACAGGAGTACCCCTCACATTATAGGAACAACCATCTATGATAATAGTGATTTATGGGCAGTATCTCATGTTTCGTCATATAATTCACTATTGGTGACCAGAGCCGCCTAAATTTCCTAGCCGTAGTGTCGCTGGAAGCCTGGGCCTCCTGGATTTGGGTGTTGATTTTGGCCATTACAAATTGTTCCCAGAGTTTATCATGCCACAAAGATAATGTGGGAGGACTAGGAGATTTCCACTGGGCGGCTATTGTTAATTTAGCCGTTGCTAGTAGTAGTGATGTGAGGTTTCTCTTGTCTTCCATCGTGGAGTCATCCCATTTATTCAGCAGTATCAGTTCCGGTGTGAAGGAGAGTCTTTGGTTGGTCATTTCCTGTATGCATAAAGTTATCTCCTTCTAGAATTGGTTGATCCTTGGACAACTCCACCAACAGTGGATGTAGGAGCCTATCTGACCACATTTCTTCCAGCACGTGACGTCATTGGATTTGCTGATTTTGTTAAGTTGTTTGGGGGTTATGTACCATCTCGTGAGTAATTTGAAATTTTGTAGTCGAAGGTTGAGTACTGTTGTTTTGTTCACTGGGGAGGCTCATACCACCTCTCAATCTTTGTCTTCCCATAGCTGGTCCAAGTCCTCCTCCCACCGTGTTTGATAACTAAGCTTTGTTTGATTCTCTGCCATCCCTATCGCCCTTCTTAAACCACTGCATTGTTTGCAAGGCCTAGCCAGCAGTGTGGACAGAAAGCAAGGCAGGCTTCACAACGGCATAGCCCTTGATGGTGTAATTCAACAATCTCCAGTTAATCAGGTAGTCAGGAAGAGCTTGGTCGTACCAGGCAAGGACTACCTCATCTGGGTCCAGAACACGGTCCCACATGTATACATCGGAGATCTCCCCCATGAAGGACTGGTTGATGTCAAAGCCACCTCCAAAGTTATCCTGATCTTGGCCGAGGACAATGGATGCCTCTGGTTGGATAGAGTGTCCTTTTGCCAAGCTCTTCCGGACCAGAGGTTGCCCGTTCACCCAGAGCTCCACTAAGCCCGTGGAAGACTCCCAACTCACACAGACATGCTTCCCAAAATGGTTAGTGCTCAATGTTTCTGGAACTTTGAAGATCAATTCTTCACTCCCCAAATGAAACTTGTATTGATTGGGTTTCTGTGCTACGAGGAGAAGCTCATTGCTGTGTCTCTTGGAGGCGTAAGAGAAGAGGCTGTGTTCACGGGTCAGGTCTGTGTAGAGCCTCAAGCACAGTGTGACGCTGGTCAAGGGATGTTGTATTTTGGCCTTCAAGACTACATGTGCAGTGTTTGAGGCCACCGGGAAAACGAAGGCCTTCCTTTCCAGATCTGGTGAGGGAAAAGAGAATTAGGAATGGGGAAAATGTTCCTAGTGACATTTCACCATTTTTTGGATAGCGTTGTTGTTGTTTTCCTTTCCTCAGACTTTCTCAGATGTTTCACCTGAGAAGAAGCCTCCAGATTTCTCTTTGAGCAATGGATCACCCTTCTTTAGAAGGGATTTTGTCTTTTCTTAATTATTTTTTTCTTATCTGGACTTTCCCCCCAAGTACATACACGCCTATGTGCTATGAAGTCACACCTGACTTCTGGCGACCCCAGCCAGGGGCTTTCAAGGCAAGTGAGAAGCAGAGGTGGTTTGCCATGGCCTTCCTCTGCAGAGCCTTCCTTGGTGGTACCCCATCCAAGTATCAGGTTTGCTGAGTTTCCAACACAGAACAACCCCAGCAATGGGCCTTCAAGGCAAGCAAGAAGTAGAGGTGCTTTGCCATTGCCTTCCTCTGCAGATTCTTCCTTGGTGGTCTCCCATCCACATACCAACCTTACTTAGCTTCCAAGATCTGACATGATTAGGATATACCATACCGTTTCCCCTCCCTTCCTTCAAAGTTGATGCCTAGAATTTTTGGTTTTGTTGAAATTGGGACAGTCAGAATGGGGTGGATCCCACCCATCACTCTACTGCACTTAGCTAAGTTCGAAGTCTTCCTTCGTCTTAAGGAGCCTTTCCCCACTTCAGTGGCTATTCCATTGGAGGCAGAGCCAGTGAGCTTGGATGGAGGCTCCTTAGGATGGGGAAAGTCTCCTTGGAGGATGGTGGGATCTGCCCCCATTTTCTTTTGCTTTTCTTGATACAGCAATGTGGTTTTGCTTCAGCAACAGAGGTGTGAGTACAGGGATTATCTGGAAACTGTAGATGTTAATGAAGAAAAAATTGTGGGCTGGAGAGACACAGGGGCAGAGGTCACTTTAATTAAACCCCAGTTAGTACAGAAAAATCAGTATCTACCTGGAAGGACCTTCAAGTTTAAGGGCATGAGTGGGCCAGACTTGGAAGTAGCCCTGACAGAAGTTCCAATTAAATATAAAAATTTCCTAGGGAAATGGATAGTGGGAGTTTGGAAGGAATTAGATATACCCATTTTATTGGGGAATGGTTTGGCCTCACAATTAAAATCTGATAATGATGTAAATGTTGTTACCAGAAGTAGGCCTTTGGCTTCAAATCTGCAGGCATTCAGCCAGCAGACCAGTCTAGATGAACCTAGGACTAGTGATTCAGTAATGCTGTTACAGAAAGTGCCAGCTGCAGAATTTCTAGCAGAGAAGAAGCAAGGTCAGAGCTTAAAAGGAGCTATGGTAGAAAGCAGAGGCTACAATGCAAGGTGTTACAGTAGAAAATGCTTGCCTATTAGGGTTGCCAAGGCCTACCTTTGTAATAGCAACCTATACCTGTGATCACCAAAGATCACAAACGAGAGAGCCAGTTTGGTGTAGTGGTTAAGCGTGTGGACTCTAATCTGGGAGAACCGGGTTTGATTCCCCACTCCTCCACTTGCACCTGGCTGGATGACCTTGGGCAAGCCATAGTTCTGGCACAGCTGTTATTGAAAAAGAGCCGTTTCTGTCAAGAGCCCTCTCAGCCCCACCTACCTCCCAGGGTGTCTGTTGTGGGGAAGGGAAGGGAGAGGAGTTTGTGAGCCACTCTGAGACTCCTTTGGGTAGTGAAGGGCGGGGTATAAATCCAATCTCCTCCTCCTCCTCCTCCTTCTCCACCAAAGCCTTCACTAAAATAGGTGTGGACATTGTAGGCCCAATCTCAAGAGCAACAAGGCAGGGGAACAAGTATATTCTGACCATTGGGGACTTTGCCACGAAGTTCCCAGAAGTGATACCACTAAGGGGCATTGAGGCAAGGAGGGTTGCTGAAGCCTTACTGTCTTTTCAAGGCTAGGCTTTCCAAAGGAGATGGTCACTGATTTGGGCACCATGTCTCAAGTCATGAAAGAACTGTTGCAGGTGTGCGGCATCAGACATCTTACCACAACAGCATATCACCCACGGGCTAATGGCCACAACGAAAGATTCAATGGCACTTTGAACCACATGCTGAAAACATATGCGGTCAAGCATCCCAATGACTGGGACCAGTGTCTACAACACCTGCTTTTTGGCTATAGGGAAGTGCCACAAGAAAGTTCCAGGTTTAGTCCTTTCGAGTTACTCTTTGGACATCCAGCAAGAGGTCCAATGGACATCCTGAAAGAGGCATGGGCAGGACGAGAGAACATCCAAAGCAAAGATGTCATCACCTACCTACAAGAGCTCCAGGACGACCCACAGGAACTGAGGGCGGCAGCTGTAGACAGCATGCAATGAGCCCAGCAGAGACAGAAGACCTGGTATGACACCAAAGCCAGAGCCCAAGCCTTCAAGCCAGGAGACCAAGTCCTTCTGCTGAAGCCCAGAAGCAATCACAAGGTTGAAGTGGCGTGGGAAGGACCTTTCCAAGTGGTCCATGAGGTTTCAATGTTAACTATTTGGTTGATGTAAGTGGTGAAGGGGGACAAGGCAAAATGTTCCAAGTAAACATGCTGAAACCTTATTTTGACCGAGGTAACCTGGTCCCTATGGCCAGAGGTGGGAAGGAAGAGGTTATGGATTTGATGGGTTGGAGGAAGGTATCTAAAGGGAGTACCTTAAGTGAAGTTAATCAGGTCCCATCCCTTACAAAAGACCAGCAATGGCAGGTAAAGGCGATCTTAACAAGTTTCCAAACCATATTTTTGAACTTCCCAGGGAGAACCAGCCTTGCTCAACATAGGATCAACACAGGTGATACAAGACTTGTTGCTCTCCCACCATACAGAGTAACCGGTCCAAATTCTAGCAACATTGCAAAGGCGGTTAAAGATATGCTAGACCTTGGACTGGCTGTACTGTCAGAAAGTCCTTGGGCGTCCCCTGTCATCTTGGTCCGAAAGTAGACTACACCTTAAGATTTTATGTGTGCAGGAGGTTGGATAAAGTAACCGTGGCCCTGTTCACACGGCAAATTGGCCGGGGGAGAGCCACGATGGAATGGCGGATTTTCCAGGTGCGATCACACCACAACATCTGGCAAGTAGAATGCACCCGTGGCCAACCCGTGGCATGCCGCCAAAAATGTGCGATACAAAAATACCTCCTCAAAGGTACTAGTAAACGGTTTGCCACGGGCTGCCTCCGGACTCCCTTGGTGTGATCACGCCGGCGTGGCTTTTCCCTCTGTCCGTCTTTGTTGCAGCACACACGCCAAGGGCCGGAACTGTGGGTTGCCGCCGACACATCTGATCGTGTTGTCATGTGTCTAATTGCAGTGCTGCAATAGCCACGCCACACCTCCCCCCCGCGTTTTTTGGCCCGTGTGACCAGGCCCTGTAACTGGTATAGATCCTAAACCAAAGGTAAATTGGTGGAAATAAATGGTCTGTACACAAGATAAAAACCAAGGTGGAAATAAAAGGGTCTGTAGAAATAGTAGATACTGTAGAATTTTTTTTATAAAAAGGTCACTCACCGTTACGCTGGTTGAACCAGGTAAAGAACACAAACAGCAAACTAATCTAGTGGAGTCTGCAACTCCAAGACTACAACTTTGACATCATACATATAAAAGGGAAGGAGAACGTCATTGCAGATGTACTCTCCAGGACCACATAAATGTGGAAGGTTTAATCACACATGGTTTATATCTCAAAGTGTATGTTTATTGTTGTAATGTAACTAGAATGTTGAAAGTGTGTTAAATGTTGGTGTTTTAAATAACATAAGGTAAAGTGCACTCACATGATCCCCATTGTTCAGGTGAGACTTGTAGAAGTTTCCCCTTGTGCAGTGTTCTTAAAGGGCGGGGCATGTGATGGATTGCAAAAAAAAGCAGGCTTTTAAAAATGCTGCTTGTGTCAGAGAGTCAGGGAGTTCAAGAGTTAATCTTCCCTGGAGAGAAGAGCTTATGTGATTGGCTGCACTACGTGCTCTCTGATTGGCTAACATAGCTGAGAGAGGAAATAAAACAGCTGATCTGGAGGGAAAAGGGGTCTTTCACCTTTTGGTTGTTTGAAATCTAACATCTGGATCAGTAGTCTTCTGAGGAAAGAGACATTTGGGAGTCAGTATTTTCTGACAGGCAATAGTCAGAAAAGTACTTCTACACAGAGAAAAAGAGAAACCCCATTGTCTTAGATATATTACAACTGCTCTGAGAAAGAATTTAGAATCTCAGTTAGGACAGCTACAGAGTAGCTTTATACAGACAAAGGAAACTGGAGAAGGATTTGGCAGAAGGTCTGGGTAGTCAGAATGAACTCCCATACAAGCCAAATAGTAAAAGCAGTTATTGCTTCTTAGGGACAAGGAGAATAACTTCCTGCCAGTGAAAGGAGTTGGGAAGAGAACCCTGGTCTGTGATATAGGGGAGAAGCTTTGACGCCTCAGGAATTAGCAAAAAGCTGTGATATCTAAAGGAAACCTAGAACTCTGAAGGAATCTAGAAACATTAATAAGAACTGTGTTAGTGCTAAAACATACCAAACAAAGTACCTCTTAAAGAAAGAACTAGAAAGCCTTGAAACAAAACTACAAATACACTCTCTTGAATGTTCTAAGAATTCAACTCTGTATATATTAGAAAGTTTTTACCTCAGCAGTCTCAAAACCTTGACTATTCCTATTATACATATATTCCCTGCCAGTTTAATAAAATATTTATTCTGTTTTTTAAAGTTAATTTGCCTCAAGTGCCATTTCACAAGGATTTAAATATAAGACAGCTCCTGTATTTTCAGTAGAATTCCTGAGCTGAGAAAAAGCCTAAACTAAATCTCTGACATAGGGTGGGACAGTTAAGTCTTTTCTGACAAAGAATACTGTACTACTGTAGGGCGACTCAGTCAGTGAGGGGAACTGAAGTTTTGGCAGGAAAAATATGCCAGACAGTTGGGAAGATACAGGGGTCCATCATGGTTATGCTGGTTGTGCAAAACATCTGTCTACCAATGAGAGATAAATACCCCCAGAAGAGAGATTTTCTTCCCACCCACCCTTTGCCTGACAGGCCATCTTCTTGGCCATTTTGAGCTACTAGCCTAGCTTGGCCTAGCCCTCAGCAGCTAAGTCAACCAATGCAGTTGCCCCACAGCACAGAGTGCATCCTCCTGGGGGTGAAGAAAAAGAAGCTGAGGAAGAGGAAGAAGAACAAAAATTGAATGCAACAATGAAAATGAATGATGATTTTAAAATGGGGGGGGGGAGTGCACATCCCTAACAAGATATGCATCTCTAAACAGAAATTTCAAAATACATCATTTGATTTAAGGGAAATGCTGAGGGTGAAGAGAGTTTCAGAGGGTAGCCATGTTGGACTGCAGGAGAAGAGCTGGATTCGAGTCCCATAGCACCTTTGAGACCAACAGGATTTTTCAGGGTATGAGCTTTTGAGCTCTTATGGAGGGAGCTTTGACTGTCAACAGCCCATACCCTGAAAATCATGTTGGTCTCTGTGGTAACAGACTCATACCGAACTGCTTAGGGTGAAGCAAGTGGGGCTCTTGCCAACTGTGGAGTCAGTCAGCCCTGTATAAATAGCTCAAGATGGCACCCACCTTCCAGTCATGACTGGAAAAAACCCACAATGATTAAATCGGAAAAAGATTTAGGGAGGAAAATAGAGATGAAGGAATGGGGAAAAACCTGGAAATCAATTAAACTTCTGAGAGCAATATCCTATAGGGAAAACATATTAAAAATGATATATAGATGGCATTGGACGCCAGATAGGTTACAAAAATGTTATACAAATATTTCTGGAAACTGTTGGAGATGTAACCATAATATAGGGACGTATTTCCACATTTGGTGGAAATGCGAAAGAGCACAAAGTTTTTGGAAAATGACTAAATACCTGATAAAAGAGATTACAGATATAGACTTACCACTTACTCCTGAAATTTTCTTGTTAAATATAACACCTGATGGATTAAAATTTAATGTAAAATGTATTATTGTTTACTTAATCACTATGGCTAGGATAGCTGTTGCAAAGAACTGGAAATCAGATAATTTGCCGAGTCGCGATGTACTACTTAGCAATTTTTATGAAGTAATAGAAATGGATAAGTTAAATATGTTTTTAGCGGGTAAAACAAGTGAGCAATTCAAGCAGAAATGGCAAAAAGCCATTAATTGGTATGAAATTAACTTGTGAGGTCAACCCCCTAAATGAATGTAATGGAAATTCGTTTGTATATGACTCTGGATAAAACTTGAAAATAAAATATATATTTTTAAAAAAGATGGCACCCACCTTCCAGGGCGAGAGAGCCCAAGAGGCTGACAAGGAGGAGGAGGAGAGAGAGGAGCCCCTTCCGCATGATGGCCACACCGCAAAGTGATCCGAGTAGAGATGGAACAGCTTCCGAGAACAAAGTCAGCTTCGGGTCTTCTCCTTTTCACAGGCAGATTCCCAAGTGGGAGCTGTAAAGCCCTTCCAAAATATATCCTTGAACTGAGAGGGGCAGGGCAGGATGTTTACTCAGTAAATTTCATTGTAGGGGAAAATATTCCGGGCTGGTTACCACTTGGGGAGTAGCCAGCATCTGGTTTTTGGTTGGTTAAATTTCTTTGGAAAAGAGGCTCAGTGAAGCAGGTGCCATAAAAATGGCAGGGCAGGATGTTTGCTCAGTAAATTCTGTCGTAGAACAGTATCCGTCATTGGATGGTTAAATTCTTTGGAAAAGAGGCTCGGTGGAGCAGGAGGTCATAAGATGTGATAAGACTATTGGCAGCAAATAGTACATTGACACTGTTTATTTTTCATTCTAGTCCAAAGAACACAAGAGTACATAAGAATCCCTACTGGGAAATCAGCCCCATGCACTGTAGCCCCCACCCTGCTCGCAAAAAGACCCTCCCTCCTGAAAGATTTAAAGGGCCTTCCAGCTGATCGGCGGGCCATGTACTATCCACCAATGAGCTGAAGCCCTTTAAATCTTGCAGGAGGGGAGGGAGAGGGGTGGCCCTGGTTGGTCGTGCTTGGGGGTGGGACTTGGGGCAGGGCTTCCCTTGCCAGCCAACTGGCTGGTGGCAGATTGGAGCACCCCGAAGCAGGGGAACCCCTGCCTGGACCTAAGGGCAGGCAACTCTAGCCCATGTTGAACCTCATTTGCCATGTTGACGCCCCCTCACCCAGCCTTCACAGATCCCTCTGGAATGCCTCACAATCCTCCCTAGTTCTCACCACCCTGAACAACTTAATGTCAAACTTCGCCACTTCACCACAGTTTACTCCCAACTCCAAATCATTAATGAACAAGTTAAAAAGCACCGGACCTAGTACCGAGCCCTGCAGTACCCCACTGCTAACCCACTGTGAAAACTTTTTATTTATAGGCCCTGTTCATACGAGCACATTTGGGCCGGGAGCGGGACGGAACGGAGGCGGAGCAAATGGCCGCGATCCCACCTCAACATCTGGGGAGCGTGCCGTCTCCGTCCCTGATCCGGTCCAAATGGCGATGCCCCGCTGCGAAAACGAACCACCTATCTAGGTGGTTGCAACCGTCTGGAGCGCCCCAAGCCGGCCGTGGGATCGGCGGCGCGTCCTTGCGCCGCCGCATCCCGGCCCCCGGCCGTACTGCGCATGCTCAGGCATGCGCAGTTCGGCAGCCTCCCCCTCCCATCGGGCTCGTCCTCCCCGGCGTCTGCTCTTGCCGGGGAGAAGAGGCGCCGCGGCCAGGGGATCCGTGGGATCCCGCCGCAGCGTCTCAACGTTGGAGCGGCTCTATTTAGCCGCGCTTTGCCTCGTGGTTTCCCTGCCATGTGGCAGGGACCATACTCTGTTTCCTGTTAATTAACTAGTTTTTAATCTACAAGAGGACTTTTCCTCTTATCCCATGACTGTTGCGTTTACTTAGGAATCTTTGATGAGGAACTTAATCAAAGGCTTTCAGGAAGTCTAGGTAAACAGTATCTACTGGGTCACCCTTGTCCATGTGTTTGTTCACCCCCTCAACAAACTCTAAAAAATGAGTGAGACAAGATTGTCCCTTACAGAATCCATGCTGATTCTTCCTCAATAGCTTTTGTTCATCAATGTGCCTACTAACTCTATCTTTAATAACAGATTCCACCAACTTACTATTGATGTTAGACTGAATGGCCTGTAATTTCCCAGATCTCCTCTGGAACCTTTTTTGAAGATGGGAGTTACATTGACTACCTTCCAGTCTTTGGGAAGGGAAGCAGATTTTAGTGATAGATTGCATATTTTTGTCAGGAGATCCACAAGTTCACATTTGACTTATTTCAGAACTCTTGGACGTATGCCATCTGGGCTTGGTGATTTGTCCGTTTTTAATTTGTCCATCAGTCATACGACCTCCTCTCTTGTCACCTCAATCCAGCTGAGGTCTTTCGACACCCCTCCTGAAATGGGAGATTCTTGAGTGGCAAGCAGCTCTCATCTTCCACAGTGAAGAGACAGGCAAAAATGCATTCAGCTTCTCTGCCATCTCCCTATCATCATTTAGTAATCCTTTCACCCCTTAGCCATCCAAGGGTCCCATTGTCTCCCTGGCTGGTTTTCTGCTACTAATGTATTTGAATTTCTGTTTAAATTGTTGGTCTTTATGTTATTTGCAATATGTTCCTCATAGTCCTTTTTTGTCTGTCTGATTACTGACTTGCATTTTATTTGCCACAGCCTGTGCTCCCTTTTGGCCCCGGTCACATGGGAAACTTTGGCCCGGGAGAGGGACGGATTGGGGGGCGCAGCAAACGGGTGCGATCTCACCGCAGCATCTGGGAAGCGGCACGCACCCATCCCCGATCCATCCCTAAACCCTGAAAACCCGCTGCAAAAAAGAATCTCCTACAGAGGAGGACTTACCTGAAGCACCGCTGCAAGTGCGGCTGTAGGATCGCCACTGCGTCCGTTGTCTGGATCAATCCAGGCTCCCCGTCGAACTGCGCATGCGCACACATGTGCAGTTGGTTGTCATGCTCTTTCTTTAGTGGCTTCCCCCTGGCATCTGATCATGCCGGGGAGGAAGTGCATGGCGGCTCAGGGGATCTATGTGATCCCGCCGCCGCGTCTCTCTTTTGGTGCGGCTTTAGGAAGCCGCACTTTGCCCGTGCTATTCCCCCCCCCCCCCATGTGGCAGGGGCCTTTATTTACCTCACTTGGACTAGCCTTCCACCGCTTAAAGGAATTCTTCTTACCTTTTACTGCTTCCATTACTTTGGTCCCGATCACACACAGAATTAGCCGCGCAATAGGCACGAATGCTGGGCGGATTTTAAGGGCGCGATCACACGGAAACATCTGGCAAGCATCCCGCACCCGTCAGCAACCCGTTTCGCTCCGCCGAAGAAGCGGAGTTAAAAAATACCGGGGAAAGGGCAGTATCAAATGGGTTTGCGATGGGCCGCAGATGGGGTGAGCTCCCATCTCTGGTTCCAGCTCCTGCCAACCTAGCCGTTCGAAAGCAAGAAATTGCAAGTAGATCAATAGGTACCACTTCGGTGGGAAGGTAACGGCGTTCCGTGCGCCTTGGTGTTTAGTCATGCCGGCCACATGACCACGGAAACGTCTTCGGACAGCGCTGGCTCTTCGGCTTTGAAACGGAGATGAGCACCGCAACCCTAGAGTCGGATTCGACTGGCTTTCGAGCAAAGGAACCTTTACCTTTACCTTATGCTTTACAAAGAGGGAAAGGACACCGTTTTTTCCCTAAAATGGAAGCAAAAAACATGCAGACACGTTGAGTTATATGCCACAAAAAGTGAATCCAATCTGCTTCTAGAAGTCCTAAAGTGAAAATCAATGTTACTAATCACAATTATGACAAAAAGTAATGAAGGCTTTACAAAATAACATTTTAACAAATGTCCATCGCTAGCCAGCTGGAGTCTTTAAGTGGAAAGTGAAAACATGAAGCTGCCTTATACTGAATGGAATGAATTTGTATCTGTATGCTACAATTTATAATGGATCCCCTGACGAAGCTTACAGCAAAATGTGTTGTGATCCACAAGAGCCAAATATTCTATTTCTATTCCGCACCTTGTTTTTCTCATCCTTTTGGCTCACTGGTGCAGCCACCGCTTTTCCTGATTGCTGTTGGTATTCCAACTTGGCCATTCCTCCATGGATTGGGACAACGTATTTAGTTTTCCCCAAGACCATATAAACAAACCTCTAGAAAGACCTTCCATTTTTGAATCCCATCATCTGAACAAGAACACTAATTGGATGAACTTATTTATTTACACTTATGCAGCAGAGGTTCATCAGTGACTATTATCCACAAGGTATAGGTGGAATACTGCTCTGTATTCTTGGTGCTTGGGAGGGGGGCAACAGTGGGAGGGCTTCTGGAATTCTGGCCCCACTGGTGGACCTCCTGATGGCACCAGGGTTTTGCCAGTGTGTGACACAGAGTGTTGGACTGGATGGGCCATTGGCCTGATCCAACATGGCTTCTCTTGTGTTATTATGTCTGGGGCAGCAATGATCAGTTTTCTTGGTACTTGGGGGGGGGGGCAACAGTGGGAAGGCTTCTGGAGTTCTGGCCCCACTGGCGGACCTCCTGATGGCACCAGGGTTTTGGCCACTGTGTGACACAGAGAGGAATTTCAGACAGGTGATATATTCCGGTTCAGGAACAGTTCCCAAACGGTTTCTGGTCTGACATTTCAGACAGAACTGTTTTAGAACCGGTTCCCTACTGGAATATATTTGTACTTTCACACACAAACGCTTCTGTCCCATTCAGGAAACAGGGATGAACCATTTTACCTGTAAACCACTTCCAAGTAGTCTTCAGTTTCTTCTCCCGGATCCAAAACACTTTTTCCCGCCTTTTTTCGCCCGCGCGGGTGATCTCCGGCTTTTTAAAAAACGTTCACTTTAGAGCGCTATAGCGCTATAATACAACAGCAAAACAGTGTTACAGCAACCCCATTGGAATGCCTGGAGTGTTGTGTTATAGCGCTATAGCACTCTAAATCGAATGTTAAAAAAAAGCTGGAAATCACCCGCACGAGCAAAAAACGGCAGGAAAAAGGGGGAAAAGCACTGCAGTCTGAAATGGCAAACCGCTTCAGATCCAGCTGTTTACCAGTAGGGGAAAGCCATTTGTGAAATGGCAGCCCTATACTGGTTTACTCCACGACAGATCAAAAATGGCTTCTAACCGGCATAAAAAGGGTAATGTGAAATTTCTCAGAGTGTTGGACTGGATGGGCCATTGGCCTGATCCAACATGGCTTCCCTGATGTTCTTATGTTTTGCTTTGCCTTCTCAGCTGCTCACAAAACAGCTGAACTGCTTTGTGAAAAAGCAGTCTCCTTGCTTGTGACCTGTGAGTTGAAGTGGGTTTGGATTGGGAGGACGCCAGCCTTTGGGGGGGACCTCATCTTCGGGTTTCAGTTCCCCTGGAGAAAACGGATGCTTTGGGGGCATCGTATCCCACTGAGGTCCCCATCTTTCCCAGGCTCCATTCTCAGGTCTCCAGGAGTTTCCCAATCTGGATCTGGGCGGCCCTACCCCAAGTCTTCCACTGCCCTCTCTGAGACCCTTTCTTGAAGCTTCCCACAAGAGCTGATCTGCATCACTGAATTCCCTACCCTTGTGGCTTTAATAGGGAAGCAACACAGCTTCAGTTTTCATACGTCCCGCGTCTGTCACCAGAACTCTCTCTCTTTTGATCAGATATGTTTCTAGTGATCCTAACGAACCCTTTGGCTCTTCTGCACGGAACGCTTTTTCAAAGGAAACCCTCCTCTTTCAGATCCCGTTAGAGCTTCCTTTGAGGTTCTGATGAGCTTTAACAGACGTTTGAACTCCTCTGTGCCAAGGCAGTTTTGGATGAGGAAGAGGGGAAGTGGAAATGGATGTTGTGGGGGGGGGGGCATGGCGTGGGAAGCAGCTAGTGCCATGGCTTCCCACTTACAGCTGAGTATAAAAGAGTTAACAAGAAAGCTGCAATCGTGCAAATGCGCTTATATTCTAACAACTGTGTACTTAAGTTAATACAGTAATACAAAATACAGCAATGTACAATTTCTATAATATTCCAATCCTAGATGTTCAATTCCGGATGTTGACGAGATTCTCAAGAGTAGAACCTTCGTTTCGTGAGAACTTTCTCCGAACATTAAATTCCTTTCGTAAAAATACAAATTACAACATGTGATAATTAACTCATCTTTTGAGCAATGTACCAAAAAGCTTGTTCGTTATTAAAAATTGTTATACATACAGTTGTATCTTCTCATTTCAAATTTCATGCCATGATTAGTTCATTGTCCAATACTATTCCTCAATTTCTACAAATAAATTGTATAACTCATTGATTATGCATCTTACAATCTATAACAAAATCCAACATTAAAAATTATTATATGACATCTTACCCCGAAAGCTAGAACATTCTCTTGCAGGACTAACTCTTTCAAAGTCACGGGCGAACACGTTCAGTAACAAACCTTAACAGGCGTGGCTAGTCACCTCCTATTTAAATCTGTACCCTAGCCTATCTTAAAGGCACAGACCCCCGTATCTTGTAATTGACAAGGCAATCGGTAGAGAAACAGGAAACTAACATGAACACTACAACTTACACCTACAGATCTACACTACTGATAATAAAGAAGAAGAAAGAACTGGAATATTACAGAAATTGTACATTGTTGTATTTTGTATTACTGTATTAGCTTAAGTAGGAGCTGTGCTGGCTCAAGTGGTTAAGACGCTGAACTGCAGGCTGTGGAAGGTCGGTAGTTCTGCAGTTTGAGACCTGACTTGCCGCATGACGGAGGGAGCTCCCGTCTCTAGTTCCAGCTCCTGCCAACCTAGCCGTTCGAAAGCAAGAAATTGCAAGTAGAACAATAGGTACCACTTCAGTGGGAAGGTAACAGTGTTCCATGCGCCTTGGTGTTTAGTCATGCTGGCCACATGACCACGGAAATGTCTTTGGACAGCGCTGGCTTTGAAACGGAGATGAGCACCGCAACCCTAGAGTCAGATTCGGCTGCTTTCTAGCAAGGGAACCTTTACCTTTACCTTTTTATTAACTTAAGTATACAGTTGTTAGAATATAAGCACATTTGCACGATTGTAGCTTTCATGTTATTTGTTGGTGACCATAAGAGTTGCACCCCCCTCTGTATGTTGAGTATAAAAGAATTAGCAGAGTTTCTTTTTTAAAAAAACAAAACACACCCTGCAATTAGCAGGAGGAACACATTTGGCTAAAAGCACATATTCATTTAATGTTACTTCATATTCTGCCTTTCTCCCCCCCGGGGGGGGGGACTGCAAGTGGCTGACATTGTTCTTGTCCAAGTCTTGCAATCCTGCTTGGCAGTGGCTCTCTTGGCCCCACTCTCAGAATCTGGAAAAACGGACCTTCTATGTGGGTTGTGGTGCTGTGCTGTCCTTAAGGAGTGCAGGGCAAAGCAGGGACTTCTCCTAAGTCACCAGGGCACAGTTTAAGCAACATAACTTCAGCGGGTTACATTTGCAACGATGAAGGTTTGTAAAAATCAACATTGCAACATGCATTTATGCTGGAGGAATTGCCAAGAGAATGGCACTTACATCCACAGATGGATTGTCTGTCATAGCACCCTTTTGCCAGTTTGGTGTAGTGGTTAAGTGCACGGACTGTAATCTGGGAGAACCAGGTTTGATTCCCCACTCCTCCACTTGCACCTGCTGATGTGACCTTGGGTCAGTCACAAGCTCTGGCACAGCTGTCCTTGAAAAACAGCAGTCTGTGTCAGAGTTCTCTCAGCCCCACCCACCTCACAGGGTGTCTGTTGTGGGGAGGGGAAGGGAAAAGGAGTTTGTAAGCCGCTCTGTAAGCTGCTCTGAGACTCCAAGTGAAGGGCAGGGTATAAATCCAATCTCTTCTCTTCTTCTTCTTTTGGGATGAAATATTAGAGGAAATTAGGTGTATATCTGGTCACACTATAAAAAAGAACCCAGAATCTATAATCTTGAACCTTAGAAATGAAACTGCTTTATCCATTATACAAAGAAAAAGAATTGCTTTATTATTATTCGCAGCCAAAACAATCATAGTTTCAAAATGGAGGTAAGAAATTAAACCATCCCTAAACTTATGGTACAAAAAGTTATGGAACTTATATGTAATGGAAAAAATATCCGGGATAATGAATCCAACAAAATCTAATGGTGAATATAGTGAATTTACAATGATATGGCCACCGATCTTATCCCATCTAGTTTCTCTCTCTCTCTCTCTCTTTTTGCAATAAATCCCATCTAGTTTCTCAAGGAACAATACCAGAGATAATAGACACTATTCATTTGTGATAAATGTCGATGTCAACAGTAAGCTTATGAAAAATGCTCTTTTTTATGCTGCTAAGTTTATGTACACTTATCCTGTAATTCCCAGTAGTCATGTATGACTGCGAGAGTTGGACTATAAGGAAGGCCGAGCGCTGAAGAATAGATTCTTTTGAACTATGGTGCTGGAGAAGACTCTTGAGAGTCCCTTGGACTGCAAGAAGATCAAATCAGTCAATCCTAAAAGAAATCAACCCTGACTGTTCCCTGGAAGGCCAGATAATGAAACTGAAGCTCAAATACTTTGGCCACCAAATGAGAAGGGAGCACTCACTGGAGAGGACCCTGATGCTGGGAAAGATTGAAGGTCAAAGAAGACGGGGACGGCAAAGGATGAGATGGTGAGACAGTGTCATAGATGCAATGAACATGAAGTTGAGCAAACTTTAGAGGACGGTGGAAGACCGGAAGGCCTGGCGTGATCTGGTCCATGGGGTCGCGAAGAGTCAGACTCAACTGTTTGACTGAACAACAATCCTGTAAACAATTGTTATTACTTGTTATTAGAATGTTGAAAATTGAATAAATTGGGGGAAAAAAGAGTTTAGATCGCACCTTTACCCACAGATGTCAAAGCATCTGACAGCGCCAACCGGTAAAGTTCAAGAGAAAGAATCTATTCCTCCAACCAGCCCTAACATACAAGCCTTCAAAGAAGACACCACACACATTTCTGCTCCCTTCAACAAAGCATACAAACTTGCTGATGTGGAACTCTGGCTGATTCTGCAGCCATCTGTCCTGCTGCTTCAGACCAACACGGCTACCCACCTGTATCCTTGTGCTGCTACTGAAACAATGTTTTTAAAAAACTGCACAGCCAATCAAATCTCCAATGGCCAATCAGAATCCTTGCAGGGCAAAAGCCCTGCCTACTTGGGGACCCTTGCTCTTGACCCTCGGGTCGCCAGGTCTGGCTTGGAAAATACCTGGAGACTTTGGGGGTGGATCTGGGAGAGGGCCTCAGCACGGTACAATGCCATAGAGTCAACCATTCAAAGCAGCCATTTTCTCCAGAGGAGCTGATCTCTGTCAGCTGGAGATCCATTGTAAAAACAGGAGATCTCCAGGCCCCACCTGGAGGCTGGCAACACTACTCGACCCACAGGGCCTTCTAGCTTAACCAACTACTTCTCTGTGGTTTCTTGCACTATTCTGGGACTTGTCTTGTAAGATAACAGCCATTCTGTTCCCCTACATTCCACTCCTACACGTAATTTGTGGTCGAGTTCTGTTTCAGGATTCCTGTGGGTTCAAGACAAACCACATGCACTCCTGGTTAGATTTATGAAATAAACTGTTGTTTTTTTTAAAGCACAATATTATAGCAATAGCAAATAATCAAGCAAAGCTCAGGGCAAAGATTTTTTTTTTAATTACTTCATCTGTGAGTCTGAAATTACTCCCGAAGATATAAGGACAGATGGACTCACATTCTAGCTGTATCTGAAGAAGTGAGCAGTGATGCACAAAAGCTCCTCCCCTGCCACAGTTTTTGTTCATCTTTAAGGTGCTACTGGACTCTTGCTCCTTTCGTTTGTGATGGTTGATATGGTTGTCCCTGAACGGGGGTGGAGTTCCCCCTGGGGCCTGATCCAGACCTCTGGGGTGGGGGTTTCCCCACCCCCCGGGGGGACTTGGGATCCTTACTCTCTGTGGCCCCCACTTGAGGCTGGTGTAGGGATGTGAGCCCTCTAGTGGCAACCCCAGGAGCATTGGTGTTATGTATTCCGTTATTATGTGAAGTTAGGAACTGGGCTTACAGCTCTATAGAAGCCCTAGTATGCTGAAATGCGAGACCGGATTGGCCAATGCTGCAAATAGGCCAATCCGAAGAGACATTGACTTTCGGCAGGAACTAATTCCATTGGTCCTAAGCGATGCATTTTTATTGGCCCTTATCTGTTCTAGAGGTGTGGCTTTGCCAGTTCAAAAAGTATAAGAGTTAGAAGGTTCTGTTGAATACTGTCCTGTGTTAAGTTATGAGCTGAATAAAGAAATCACTTAAGAGCTGCCTCGATCTCAGTTCATAATAGTCTACTAAATCTGGGTTGCCAGCCTCAAGGTGGTAACTGGAGATCTCCAGGGATTACAACTGACTTCCAGGTGGCAGAGATCAGTCCAACCGGAGAAAATGGCTGCTTTGGAAGGTGGACGGTATTATGCCCCATCGAAGCCTCTCCCTTCCCCAAACCCTGCCTTCCTCAGGCTTCAACCCCCAGTCTCCAGGTATTTCCAAACCTGTAGCTAGCAACCCTAGAAATGGGCTAGCCTTTGGCTTGGATCCGGACTAGCATTTCCATGGGTGGAAGGATTTACACACACACAGGATGCATATGGCGCAGAGGTCCATCAGTGGCTATTAGCCACAAGGTATAGATAGGAATTCTCAGGCTGGGGCAAGTGATGCTCTGTATTCTTGGTGCTTGGGAGGGGGCAACAGTGGGAGGGGCTTCTAGTGTCCTGGCCCCACTGGTGGACCTCCTGATGGCATCTGGTATTTTTGGCCACTGTGTCACACAGTGTTGGACTGGATGGGCCATTGGCCTGACCCAACATTGGCTTCTCTCGTGTTCTTATGTTCTCACCTACCCTTTTCCATAGTAGCCCCAAATGCCCCCCAATTTTGTTCCTGGGGGCACGGGACTCCTAGGGAACAGAGTTTTAGGGGATATTTCAGACTGCTACTGGGGGGGGGGGAGGCAGGAAATCTTGCTTCCTTGCACACATGTAAACGCTGGCTTGGATCCAAGGCATTTAACTTCAGTGTCAGAGAGCAAAATCAGGCTGTGTCTTCTCAGGAATGGCAAGGAGAAACAGACACACATAAGGGTGTCTTGCACTGACATTGTTTTCACTGGCAATCTTCAAGCAGGGGCTGGATGAACACTTGTCAGGGATGCTCTAGGCTGATCCTGCACTGAGCAGGGGGTTGGACTAGATTGGCCTGTCCTGCCCCTTCCAACTTGTGTTCAGACTGGCAGTTTGGCCCGATATAGGCACAACAGCGTTCCGTGCACCTTGGGGGGGGGGAGCAACAGTGGGAGGGCTTCTGATGTCCTGGCCCCACTGTTGGACCTCCTGATGGCACCTGGTGTTTCTGGTCACTGTGTGACACAGAGTGTTGGACTGGATGGGCCTTTGGCCTGATCCAACATTGGCATCTCTTAGGTCCTTATGTGTTTAGTCATGCCAGCCACATGATCACGGAAACGTCTTCGGACAGCGCTGGCTCTTCGGCTTTGAAATGGAGATGAGCACTGCAACCCTGGAGTCGGATTCGACTGGCTTTCGAGCAAGGGAGCCTTTACCTTTACTTTAAATGGGCAGGATCACACAGCCACATCTGTCAGGTGTTCCCCGGGCGTACTCACCCCATCAGAGGATGACTTGGAGCTGGGTTAAAAAGCCACCACCTCCAAAGTGGTGTTTTTGTTTCCCTGCACATTCATTGCGCATGGCCGGATGTCTGAACCTGGCAGTGTGAACCTGCAGATCCGTTCTGCCGCTACGGAGGCAGTTCTTAAAAAGACTTGCCTATGTGTGCATGAGTACGCATGCACACTACGCATACACATGGTGTTTGGATTTTTTTTTTTGCAGTTCGCTCCATAGCTGAAGCGCCACAATAATGTGGAGGCTTTACCACGGGATGTCTCCGTGGGTAACCCACAGCAGGGTGTGCTGTTTGGCTGATATAGCCCACTACACTTTAACCCGGTTCAATTTGAGGCGGCACCATATTGCGCCAAGCCACCAGTGTGATCCCAGCCTATGATTCTACTACTCCTGCAGCAGTGGAACATACCATAAAGAGCTTTTGGGGGTTTGGGGGGGGGTTATGGTTTCCATCTCTGAATTCCCCCCCCTCCAAAGTGCGCTGAGCATTTGTGGATTGCGCAGCCCAGATTTAAAGATGTGTTCCTATTGATTTCGATCCAGAGGTCAAACTGAAGTTGCACCATCCTCAGCTCTTCTGTTCCTGATGCAGCCTCATCTGCTCGACACAGGTGACTGCAAAATCTGGCAAAGGTTTCAGCATGTTTCGCAACCTTTACAAACTCCAATGTGACTTCTTAGCACACCTCCTCTTCCTAACTTGTGTAAATTGCTTAGCCACCTGCTATTTATTGACTTGATCGATTAATAGATAGTCCCCCCACCCTCGAACTTCCAGATAGTTTCCTGCAGACGCACCACAAAAGAATGAACTTCTGAACTCTGGCCAGTTTAATCACAAATGGCTTAGCTTATCTCTAGCGCCAAAATAGCTTCCTTCACTGCGTGTAGGTCTTGCTTTTCAGCTGGAAACTTTCACTTTGACCTCTGGGACTTGAATTCTCTGAGCAAAAGTTGTAACTTGGTTCAGGAGCTTGGAACCCCTGGATTCCACGGTTTCCTGGTTGCCCTTCCAGATGATCATGGTTGTCCCTGGCGGCTCTCCAGGGACAAGAGAAGCAGAGAGAAAGAGCTCTGAATAACAGTGACCACAATAACAGAGCTAGTGCCGACCACTGCAAATCATTACTTTGTTTATTTCTTAATTAGCGTTCAAATCCCTTTTAGTTTGGCAGCACCTGTTATCCCATTAGTTTACTTTGGCAAATGGAACATGGAAAATGTTGCGGGAGAGAGTCGTTTTCAAGAGTGCTGGATGTCACCAGATACATTCTGAGCACAGCCCGAATGCTTCTTCTCCTGTATCACAGATCATGCAACAAAGCAGGCACTAGTTTTCCCCATTTTGAAGGTCATGTTTCAGTGGTGGTAGAACGTGCCATCATGTTGCAGCTGACCTATGATGACCCAGAAGGGTTTTCAAGGCAAGAGACATTCAGAGGTGGTTTGCCATTGCCTGCCTCCGCGTAGCAACCCTGGACTTCCTTAGAGGTCTCCCATCCAGCCCTGCTTAGCTTCTGAGATCTGGCAAGATCGGTCTAGCCTGGGCTCCCCTTATGGTTTATAAATTAGGATTACAGTTTCTTGTTCTTTAGAGGCACACCAGCAACTAAAGACAACGGAGTTGTTCCCTAGCATATGCTGACTGGTCGCCCATTAATAGATCTATGTTGTTAATGTTAAAATTAATAATAATAATAATAATAATAATAATAATAATAATAATAATAATAATAATAATAATACTTTCCATTTATTAATCGCTTTCCCCAGTGGGCTCAAAGCGATGTACAGTTACTCAATATAGACAAGGGTGTTGGCCAGGCTTCAGGACCCGTATGTCAATCGCCACACTGCCACCGCCTGGCCGGAACATCCACTGCAGGGATTCTTTTGTAGCTGAGAAGCTATTTCGCCTCCCAAGCCTCGACCAGGACGTCCGACCGTCAGCTAACACCCTCCCACAAGGGAGATTGGTGTGCCCACCCTCTCTAAGGAGTGGTTCCCATTTTATCTACTAGCAGAAGCTTTCGAATCGCTGGGTGGACGATGAGCTGGGGACAACAGGCTGGCTGCTCACACCAGCGCGGGGCTTGAACCAACACAGTTCAGATGTTAAGACAGTGGGATATACCCACTGTGCCACCGCTCCCCACTGTTCCATTAAAACTTTTTCGAAAGCTGTTTTGATGATATCTACCTCAGAACTTTTTGAATAATTATCTTATGGAATATTAGTATCGGTCGCTACTGAGGAAGACTTTCAAAACAAAGTTTCGAATATCCGGAGCCTTTGCCCATTATACTTACTTGTTGGAATTACTGCACCATTCTTACCTGTTGGATTACTGAAGCTGCGGTCAGACACCCTAAACAATCCACTTTCAATACACTTTCCAACTGGATTTTGCCAGTTTACACACTAAAAATCCACTTGGAAAGTGCACTGAAAGTGGATTGAAAGTGGATTATTTAGCATGTGTGACCGCAGCCTGAATGTACCTGTCGAATTAAGTTTTTGTACTTATACTTACTTATTGGATTAGAAGAAGAAGAAGAAGAAGAAGAAGAAGAAGAAGAAGAAGAAGAGATTGGATTTATACCCCGCCCTTCACTTGGAGTCTCAGAGCGGCTTACAAACTCCTTTCCCTTCCCCTCCCCACAACAGACACCCTGTGAGGTGGGTGGGGCTGAGAGAACTCTGACACAAACTGCTCTTTTTCAAGGACAGCTGTGCCAGAGCTTGTGACTGACCCAAGGTCACATCAGCAGGTGCAAGTGGAGGAGTGGGGAATCAAACCCGTTTCTCCCAGATTAGAGTCCGCGCACTCAACCACTACACCAAACTGGCTCTCTCTTACTAAATATACCTCACCTTGAATTATTTATATTGAATTCACCTGCTGTATTGATATATTATACTTACCTGTTGGTTTTTTGAGTTCATCTGTTGAATTGTTATTTCTTGCATTTTTGTAAAATTCTAGTAAATTGAGCTTTTGTAGTTTCTACCATTTAGCCTTTGCTATTGTAGCGACCTTTTCCACACAGTTTTCGTTTAGTTACGTAGTTATCTTTACTGTGTGATCACTTATACTGTTCCATCTGGGTCAGGGCCATTTTCCCATAGTCTTTGTCAAACTGCACTAGGTGCCCGAGGGCCTTCACAGATGTGACCCTCTTCTCTCATGCCATTAAGACAAGTGGCAACGGGGCCCTCCTAATAAAATGCAAAGCTGGTCTATATGGCCTTACTCTGAGCCGCCCTGACCTGGACAGCCCAGGCTAGTCTCTTCTCGTCAGCTCTCGGAAGCTAAGCAAGGTTAGCCTTGGCTAGTGTTTGGAAGGAACAGCCTCCAAGGAATACCAGGGTTGTGATACAGAGGCAGGCAATGGCAAACCACCTCTGAAATACCTCTTGCCTTAAAAACCAGTCTAGCTCACCACCTAGTGGTGCATAATGCTAAAAGAGCTACAGCTTCTGACTGCCAAACAATCTTAGGATCTCCTGGCTATACTACACACACTGCCATATGATGATGATGATGATGATGATAACAACGACAACTCTGAGCCATAGCTCAGTGGTAGAGCAACTGCTTTGTATATAGCTGGTCCCTGGTTCAATCCTTGGCACCAGTGTTCCCTCTAGCACTGATGCCAAGTTTGGTGTAGTGTTTAAGTGCGCGGACTCTAATCTGGGAGAACCGGGTTTGATTCCCCAACTCCTCCACTTGCACCTGCTGGATGACCTTGGGCAAACCGTAGTTCTGATAAGAGCTGTCCTTGAAAAAGAGCAGTTTCTGTCAGAGCTCTCTCAGCCCCGCCTACCTCACAGGGTGTGGGGAGGGGAAGGGAAAGGAGATTGTGAGCCGCTCTGAGACTCCCTTGGGTAGTGAAGGGCGGGGTATAAATCCAATCTTCTTCTCCTCCTCCTCTTCTTCGCTGAGTTAGTGTGAGCTAGCTCACAGGTTTTTTAGCCTTTGGCTCACCATTTTTGTCTTGGCTCAGGAAGGATGTCTCCAGAGCAAATTAATTTATGCAGTAGCCAAATTGCTAGCTCACAACTTTCATGCCAGTAGCTCACAAAGTAGAGTTTTTGCTCACAAGACCCCACAGCTTAGAGGGTGCATTGCTTGGCACCCACAATCCGGGGGGAAATATCACATAGGAGGTGATATGAAAGGCCTCCACCTGAGATCCTGCAGCGCCCCTCCCAGACAGAGTGGAAAAGATTGACCTCGATAGTCCGATACAAGTAGATTCCTGCGGCCTGTAATGTTGCAGAAAGACTAAACCCCCAACCTGTATGAGACGGGTTGCTGGAGCTCTAGTCGGATGAGCAGCCTTCGTCAAGAGCAGGCGTGAGAAATGGTCTGTCTAGGAATCCTGGGGTTACAGCTGAACATCAGAAGACAAGAGTAACGGCTACTGGGGAAATACACTCCTTTCAGGTTGAACATGAAGAGGCTGAAGTTGTTAAAAGATTTTCTATTCCTTGAACTCCACCATTAACTGAAAAGGAGATGGCAACCAAGAAATCAGAAAGAGGCTGAGACTGGGAAGAGCAGCCACAAAGGACCTAGAAAAGGGTGTCAGGATGTGTTGCTGCAGCACAAAATCAAGATACTTCATAAGAACATAAGAGATGCCAATCTTGGATCAGGCCAAAGGCCCATCCAGTCCAACACTCTGGGTCACACAGTGGCCAGAAATACCAGGTGCCATCAGGAGGTCCACCAGTGGGGCCAGGACACTAGGAGCCCTCCCACTGTTGAACCCCCCAAGCACCAAGAAGACAGAGCATCACTTGCCCCAGAGCCCCTATCTATACCTTGTGGCTCATAGCCACTGATGGACCTCTGCTCCATATACTTATCTAATTCCCTTTTGAAGCCGTCCATGCCTGTAGCTGCCACCACTTCCTGTGGCAGTGTGTAGTGTGTGGTCGCACAGACGAAATAATCCACTTTCAATCCAGTTTCAGTGTACTTTCCAACTGGATTTTACTGTGTGAACTGGCCTAATCCAGTTAGAAAGTGCACTGAAAGTGGATTGGCCTAGCTACGGTGATATTCCCAGCGTGTGAAAGCTGGACAGTGAAGAAAGCTGACAGGGAGAAAGTTGAAATGTGGCGTTGGATGAGAGTTTTATGGATACCGCAGACCACCAAAAAGACAAACCAGTGGGTCCTCGATTAAATCAAGGCTGAACTCTCCCTAGAAGTTAAAATGACTGA
Source organism: Gekko japonicus (assembly GCF_001447785.1). Taxonomy (NCBI): domain Eukaryota; kingdom Metazoa; phylum Chordata; class Lepidosauria; order Squamata; family Gekkonidae; genus Gekko; species Gekko japonicus. The sequence goes on along the minus strand of NW_015173702.1, from coordinate 676,739 downwards.
ACAGAGGCTAATGTACTTTGGTCACGTTATGGCTGAGTAGGGTTGCCAAGTCCTACCTTGTGGCGGAGCGGGGGACTCCTGGGTCAATCCCTGAGCGTGCGCGCCGCATCCACGTCACCAGGAAGTGACGTGACGACACTGGGCACGCTGGGGGTCGGGCCACGACCATCCGAGGGAAAACCATAGAGTTTTCCCTCGGATGACCATGGCCCCGCTCCCAGCATGCCCAGCGTGGTCGCGTCACTTCCTGGTGACGTGCACGTCGGGGTGGAGTTCCCCCCGGGGCCCGATCCAGCGGCGGCGAGGAACGGGCCTCTGGGGCGGGGTTTTCCCCGCCCCCCGGGGGACTTGGCAAGCCTATGGCTGAGGTCAGACTGGCAGTTTGGCCCGATAGAGGCACGTTTCACAAACGGATTAAAGGGGCCGGTTCACACAGCCACAGCTGCCAGGCATTCCCCATCCGTACTCAACCCGTCCTATGACAATTCCCTTCTGAGTTAAAAAAAGCACCAGGTGAAAGCAGTAGCAAACCCTCAGAGAGCATGTTCATCCCGCTTCCTGGAAGTGTGTACGCTAAAAGCCCGGAACAAGCCGCATTGCTGCACCTATGCGCCTCTCGCCGGTGTGAAAAAAGGCTGCTTACAGCTGCGCCTCCGCCAGGGGCGGGCCAACAGTGTGAACGCTCCCTTGCGCCTCCTCCCTGGTAGGCTCCCGCATCAGTAGGCGCAGTGCGACCGGGAATCCCCGGCACAACTTGGTCTGGGTCTTTTTGCCCCGCCTCCCTCACGCTTTATACTGCCAGTCTGTCCTCAGCCTATGAGAAGACAGGAGTTACCAGAAAATACAGTAGTGCTAGGGAAAGTGGAAGGCAGCAGGAAAAGAGGAAGACCCTTTTCCTCCGTGGCCCTCCATGGACCCCAAAGAGGAAGCCGCGGCCTTCAGTTTGCAAGACTGAGCAAGGATGTTAATGACAGGAGGTTTTGGGGGGTCAATAATTCATAGGGTTGCTGTAAGTTGTAAGCAGGGGTCATTTTGTAGAAAAAAGAGGTGCAGGAGCTCATTAGCATAACTTATTTGCATATGCCACGCCCCCGATATCACCGGAACTGTGTCAGAAGGCAACACCCACCACTCAGGTTCCACTGGACTGTTTTGGATTGCTGGCTATTGGGGGGGGGCACACGTTCAGATCTGTCCTCACAGAGGAAGGAGAGCTTGTACTTGAATAAAACTTGGTCTTAAAGGCGCCACTGGACTGTTTTGGACCGGGGGGGCGGGGGGGCTCTGCAACTTACCTGGCTGCTTCTTGCTCTGACTGAGGGCTGCTGGGAGCAGGGGGTGGGGCTTGTTGTATGTGCCCACCCCCTGGGCTCTTTACTGCCGGAGCTCTGCTCCTGTGCACTCCTGCAGGAAATGACCCCTGGTTGTAAGTGACTTGATGGCACTTATAAAAACATGTAACCGAACCTTATATGCAATTAATTTGATTGATTGATTATCGTATGGCACTGTGTGCAGAATAGCCAGGAGATCCTAAGATTGTCCGGCAGCAGCAAGTTCTAGCTCTTAGCGTTCTGCTAGTGGTGAACTAGACTTGTTTTTAGGGGCTGAGAGAGCTCTGAAGGAACTGTGACTGGCCCAAGGTCACCCCGCTGGATCGCTACCGGATTTGTGATGACTACCTGGTGATTCGGGATCACTACCTAATCTCTTGCAGTGCCAAATGGAAGCTGTGAAAAAAAAAGAGAGAGAAGAGGAGAACCTCGAAAGGGTGCTGGAAACAAATTAGAATGGAGTTATTCGAGCGCTTGATCGTCTGTGCCCGATGCACTTCAAGCAGTGCTGTGCTCCTCGCCACAGGTACTAAGAGCCATTCAAGCAATATAAAAAAGCAGACAAGTATTTCATAACAAAGATTATGCAACATATAAAAATATTTACAAGTGTTTATAAGAGAGCACCCACTGGGATTTCATAAGCACACATATTATGAAACAAGTCCTCTTAAAGAGATTTAAGAGATTTTTCCAAAACACTACTTCATAAGTAATGCTGCTGCAAACTTGTAATTACAGAATATACCAATTCTTTCCCCATGTAACAAAAAAGACTTATTGGTATCAGACACGTTCGAGAATGTAAACTTAAAATGTTACCATACATCTTTGAAAGAGAAAGGAAAAAACACTTAAGACGTTTTCTGCAGGAACAGCTCTCCCCACTCCTGCATTTGTATTCCTTCACCGCTTTCACTCGTTTCTGCAGGAGTTCTTGCAGTCCCAGCTGCAAAAGCGCAGTTTCTCCTCTCTTGTGATGCAGCATCAGACTTCCGTTTCCAGGAATTCCCTTGCTGCGCCACAAGAGGGGACAAACTGCGTTTGGTGTAGTGGTGAAGAGAGTGGACTCTAATCTGGGAGGAGTGGGTTTGATTCCCCACTCCTCCACATGCAGCTGCTGGATGACCTTGGGCAAGCCATAGTTCTGTCAGAGGTGTTCTCTCAAGAGCAGTCCTCGAGAGAGCTCTCTCAGCCCCACCTACCTCACAGGATGTCTGTTTTGGGAAAGGGAAGGACATTGTAAGCCACTCTGAGACTCCTTTGGGTAGTGAAGGGCAGGGTATAAATCCAATCTCTTCTTCTTCTTTTGTTCCTGGGACTACAAAAACCGCTGCAGAAACAAGTGAAAGCGGTGGAGGAATACAAATGCAGGAGTGGGGAGAGCCGTTCCTGTGGAAAAATGCCCCGGCATGAAATTTAGGCCTCAGACTGGGAGATTCCCCACTTGCTCCAGCAGGGGCCGCCCTCCCATATTCCTCCTCAGCCACTCCACTTTAAGCCTCCAATATATGTCTAAAAGTGTTGTTCCCATACAGCCGACCCTTACAGCTCCTCTCCCACAACAACCTGCACGGTCCCTTGTGCCAGGTATCTGTCTCAGTGTCTTTCAAGGTGCAAGAGTCCCCCACAGGGTCTAAAGTGCGGCAGCCCCCCTGAACTCGCTACCTCGCCTCACAGCCGTACCTGTTTCTGGCCCACTTGCGGGCTCCAAGCCTTTGCACTCGGTGTTGTGACAGAAGGGAGTTGGGGGTGGAGAGAATTGAGCAGCAATCTGTCTGTCAGACCGCTGTTCCCTCTGCCGTTCTCCCTCCTGCCGCTGGGGCATTCACAGACTGCCCTGGCATAGCCCCTTCCCGGCTACTCGCTGCCGTGCTCTTGACTGCCTCTTCTCGAGCCACTGCTGGGCCGTTGTGTTGAGATCTTTGGTTAAGATAGCAGAGTTTTGCCCAGTCACAGAAGCGTGATATTGAGTGCAGTAAATAAATCTCCCAAGAAGCAGGGGTCATTTCGTAGAAAAAGAGCTAGGGGAACTCATTAGCATAACTCATTAGCATATGCCACACCCCCTGACATCAGGGGCCTGGCAGTGGACCTGCAAGGCCAGCGGGAGTGCGAGGAAGCCCCGCCAAGGCCCTCCCTGGCCCCAGGCAGGCAGGGGTGGGGAGAGGCGGGGAGGAAGCAATTCACCCTCCCTCTTCTCCTGCCTCCTCCTGGCTGAATGAGGGTTGGAAGCGGGGCGGCCGGAAGCAGGGGGCGGGGCTTCATCATGTGCCCCGCCCCCTGCACCTCACCCGGGGGAACTGCGATCCCCCGCGATCCCCCCCCGAAATGACCTCTGCCAAGAAGTATTATGCTGCCCCCAGTCAGCGTTATCTGTAGTTTAGTAAAACTGCTCTGTATCTTTAAGACTTGTTGCACCTGGGAATTGGAATCCACAGTTAGGGGTCCCAGAAGCTTCCCTCTGACTGCCTCATTAAGAGTAATTTCCTGAGCTCAGAGGCGCAAAGATAGGAGTTTTATTGTTCTTTTCCGTTTTCTTTGTCCATCAACCCTTACAGCAAGGAGAGGGGAAGCCCATCTCTTTCTCACCGTGGCTATTGAACTAACCTAGATCACAAGATGTAAGTTTCCACCCAGCTATCTGGACGATTGTGAGTAAATGATCTTCTGAATGCGTGTGAAGTTGAATAAAGATGATTTAAGCTTTCTTCAGTGGTCGTGCGTTGGCTCACACCTAGAAAGCGCTGGCTCAGCCACAGCTCGTGCTGGACAGGACAAGTATATTGCCAAAACGGTAAACTTACATTTATTGAAGTAGATCCGGTTCATATTCAGGTTGCGGTCAGAAGAAGAGAAAGAAGTCTAGTCTAAAGTGCCCTCTCCCTGTCGCAGATGGCCAGCTGGTCTGGTGTCATGTGTGTATGAGGAGCATGAGGGCATTGTCTATACAGGAGAGACCTGCAAAGATGTGTGTGTCTCCATGGAAGGCCATGAGGACTGAGGGAGAGGACCAAGGGAGAAGGGATCAGAAGGGCAACTCCCAGGTTAAGACACAGGGAGGCATCCCATTCAAGGAGATAAGACCTATACAGCCTTAGAGTGATGTAGTGCCCCCCCCTCCATGCCCAGGCATGCTGAGTTGCTCACTCCAATACATTGGATGCATGCTCCTGGTTGCTGCGACCTGTTCCCCGCTGCTCTCCACCGTTTCCCCTGCTCCCAGTCTCCTGACTGTTGGCTCCTCCCCCAGACTTGCTGGCTGTCTCACTGGGGCTCCTGGCTGCCGCTGTCTCTGCCTGAGCCTCCCCTGCCACAGCCTTCTCCTCGGGGCCCTCCCTCAACCCTCTCTTCTGGCCCTTTAAATCTCCCAGCTGCTTGCTCTGGCCCCGCCCTCCCAGTGGTGTCGGAGGGCCCAATTGAGTTTACTTCTGGTTGGATTGGTGGAGGCCCCCATCCATTACTCAGGCGCTGCAGGGCCAGCCCTCTGACCACATTAAGGTTGCCAGCCTCCAGGTGGGGCCTGGGGATCCCCCGCGTTTACAACTGATCTCCGGCTGGCAGAGATCAGCTCCCCTGGAGAAAACAGCTGCTTTGAAGGATGGACTCTGTGGCCTTGTACCCTGCGGAGGCCCCTCCCCTCCCCAAACCCCGCCCTCTCCTGGCTCCACCCCCAGAGTCTCCAGGTATTTTCCAACCCAGACCCCGCAACCCTAGACCACACTCGGTTACCTACAATGTATCAGTGTAGTAGCCATTGGAGACTGGCTGTGGATGGAAGCAAATAAGGGTGAAGGGTACGGTTGCCAGCTCTGTGTTTACACTGGGGAAAATCCGGCAGTAAATGGGTTGCAACAGGCCACGGATGGACTTCCCCCATCTGATCGCTCCAGCCCACTGTCTTGCCGTCGGTATGGTCTGATCAGGCCATCCTGACTCCATGCTGTTGTCCCCCCCCCTCGCAGCATGCGCATCATCGCAAACTCCATAGGGAGCCCTCGGTGCAGAGGTGCAGTTCTTCAATTCCTCGTTTATGCTCATGGGAAACAGACTGCACACACACACACACACCCCTCCCGACTCAACCACAGTTGCATCTGATCACACATTGACGGGCTGCGCCTGCGGCTTCAAAAGGAGATGTGATCTTGCAACTGCGGGTCAAATTCCGCCGGAGGAAATAGCCTTGCTCCCCCCCCCGTTTTATCTGGTGTGTGTGACCGCACCCTCTATCTCTGGTGCCTGGCATTACCTTTTATGGCACACATGGCCTGGCCCAACAGAGTGGCATTTATATCAGATCCAGCCCTTGTAACAAATGTGTTCGACACCTCTGTTCTATGGTATACTATAGGTTCTAGGTAAAACCCTTCCCCATATTATCCCCTTCGCCCTGACCTGGTTAGCCCGGAGCTAGCCTGATCTTGTCACATCTTGAAAGTTAGTATTTAGATAGCAGACCTCCAAGGAATACCAGGGTTGCCAACTCTGTGCTGGAAAATTCCTGGAGACTTAGGGGCAGTGTTCCCTCTAAGCTGAGTTAGTATGAGCTAGCTCACAGTTCTTTAGCCTCCAGCTCACACATTTTTGTCTTAGCTCAGGAAGGATGGCTCCAGAGCAAACTAATGTATACAGCAGCCAAATCGCTCGCTCACCACTTTAATGCCAGCAACTCACAAAGTAGAACTTTTGCTCACAAGGCTCCACAGCTTAGAGGGAGCATTGCTTAGGGGTGGAGTTTGGGGAGAGAAAGAAATCATAGAGTTCACCCTCCAAAAAAGCCATTTTCTCCAGGGGGAATTAATCTTTATAGCCTGGAGATCAGTTATAATTCTGGGAGGTCTCCAGGTCCCACCTGGAGGTTGGCGACCCTACCCCCATTGGGTTTTTATACTTGCAGGCTTTGGAGTGGAGGGATCGGAACACCATCCTGTGCTTTTTCAGTACAGTTCTTTTCCCGTGCCTTAAGCTGATTCTATTACTCGTTTCTTCCATAGAGGCGCTGCAAATCAACACCCTTACAGAAATTCTGGTGTTCTTTGCCCCCCCCCGCCCCAATTCGGTCCCATCTTTCATTTCCCCCCACTTTTCTTGCAATCCATTTCCTCACTTTAAAGGATTGCGGCTCCATGGACCTGGACACCTTTATCTATGGCTTCCGAGCTGCCGGTCCCTCCTTTCCCTTCGTTCTTCCTTCCTTAGAGATTTACGATCTTTCTGTCCGTTTCATCACTGACTTTGCACTGTTTCCCTAATCTCTCCGTTTGCATGATTTGGTTGTTGTTCCCTAAAGACAACTGCATTTGTGGTATCTGCCTGTTACATTTTTCTCCTCCATGTCGTACAAGAATTGGTCATCCCAGGCTGCAAAATCTCTGGAAACTTGGGGGGGAAGAGAATGGAGGAGGGCAGAGCTTGGGGAGGGGACCCGATGGCATTATACCCCCTTACCCAAACCAGCCCCCCTCACGCTCTAGCCCCCCCCCCAATCGTCCAATCTGGGGCTGTGCACTCTCCAAAGCTCCCGTTCGCTCCAGGGGAACTGATCTCTGTAGAACGGAGATGAGTTCAAGCCAGGAGACCTCCAGGCTGGGTTGGCAACCCGAGTTTGGCCTGTGGCTTAATTGCTAACCCTTCTGCATTTCCCACAGCCTGTGAAAAGACTGCGGGATGGGGGAGAGGATGTGACAGAAGTTCAGGAAATGATGCATCGGTTGGAGACCTTGGGTTCTTCTGTTATTAGGGAGCAGGGGTCATTTCGTAGAAAAAGAGGTGCAGGAGCTCATGAGCATAACTCATTAGTGTAACTTATTTGCATATGCCACACCCCCTGACATCACTGGAAGTGTGTCAGAAGGCAACACCCACCACTCAGGCTCCACTGGACTATTTTGGATTGCTAGCTATTGGGGGGGACGGGACGTGCAGATCTGTCCTCGCAGAGGAGGGAGAGCTTGTACCTGAATAAAACTTGTTCTTAAAGGTGCCACTGGACTGTTTTGGACCGGGGGACCGGGGGGGGGGCCCCCTGCAGCTTACCTGGCTGCTTCTTGCTCTGACTGAGGGCTGCTGGGAGCAGGGGGCGGGGCTTGTTGCATGTTCCCACCCCCTGGGCTCTTTACTGCCGGAGCTCCGCTCCTGTGCGCTCCTGCAGGAAATGACCCCTGTTAGGGAGCCAACATGGAATGTCTCCTCCAAGAGTTGATAAGTAGCCATTGATAAGAACTGGGATGGCTCCACGCTCTGATGAAGCAAACATTGCGGCACGGATTGTTTACACTGCACGGCACTTGTTCGCGTCCGAGCGATAATAATGTTGTACAGAATTACTACAGTAAACGATTTTGCAACACATCTTTATCGACTCACCGTTATTTTCGTCACGGGTGTTGTATTTGGGATTCGACCTCCAGGTGGTGGCTGGAGAGCTCCTGGGATGACAGCTGACCTCCAGGCGGAAGAGATCGCCGCCCCCGCAGAGAATGGCCACTCTGGAAGGTGGACTCTGTGGCATTACGCCCCACTGGAGCCCCTCCCTTACCCAAACCAGCCCCCCCCTCAGGCCCCAGCCCCCAAACCTCCCAACCTGGAGCTGGCAACCCTAACGTAAATGTATGCAGCAGCATTACAATAGTGATTTATTTGCATTCCCTCTTCCCCCCCTGGCCACCCCGGAGGCCTGTCCTTCAGCAGTCAGGTGGGCACTGGCTTCTGAGCTCCCCCCAGGCCTCAGAACAGAGGGAGAAGGGGATTGCACCACCTGGTTCTCCTCTCCCCTGGAAACCTTTTCTCAGAGGTCGATTCGGGGGGGGGGTTCGCGGGGGATCGCAGTTCCCCCGGGTGAGGTGCAGGGGGGCAGGGCACACGACGAAGCCCCGCCCCCTGCTTCCGTCCGCCCTGTTTCCGTCCCTCATTCAGCCAGGAGGAGGCAGGAGAAGAGGGAGGGTAAGTTGCTTCCTCCCCGCCTCTCCCCACCCCTGCCTGCCTGGGGCCAGGGAGGGCCTTGGCGGGGCTTCCTCGCACTCCCGCCGGCCTTGCAGGTCCATCGCCGGGCCCCTGATGTCAGGGGGGGTGGCATATGCTAATGAGTTATGCTCATGAGTTCCCCTAGCTCTTTTTCTACGAAACGACCCCTGCCTTTTCTAATAGCCCAGGAACAGGATTCGCTGCTTCCTCCCCAGCTGGTTGTGGGAACTGCCTTATATGGGTTTGGCCCAGGGGTAATTTCTTGCAGGAGCGGAGCTCCGGCAGTAAAGAGCCCAGGGGGCCAGCACATGCAACAAGCTCTGCCCCCTGCTCCCAGCAGCCCCGGGCCACGAGGAGCAAGAAGCAGCCAGGTAAGTTGCAGAGCCTCCCCCCCCCTGCGCTAAGGTGCAGAGCCCAGGGAAGGCCTCCGGAGCCCCACCACCCACCTTTCCCGGCACCTGCAGGGTGGGGGCAGTGTGTGTGGGGGTGTTGATTGGGGGGTGGGCCTTGGGGGATCTGTGAGGGCAGATCTGCACTCCCCCCCCATAGCTAGCAATCCAAAACAGTCTAGTGGAGCCTGAGCAATGGGTGTTGCCTTCTGACACACTTCCGGTGAGGTCAGGGGGTGTGGCATATGCAAATAAGTTATGCTAATGAGTTATGCTAATGGGCTCCTGCACCTCTTTATCTACGAAATGACCCCTGGTTTGGCCCCTCCTCTTCCACTGCCTCCCCTAATCCCTGTTCTCCTAGATGGTCTAGCTAGCCTGTCAGAGTGGGGATGATGGTTCCTTCCTCCCCGCTGTCTCCATGATAGGTTCCTCCTGGGCATGCCCGCCAGCCCCTAATTGGCTGACCTGGGACGGTCTGCCACTGCCAGAGAGGAAGTTCCCACCAGCTGGGCTGTGCCCACTTCCTGTGAGCCTGCCCAGTCCTAGTGACTGCCCTAAGTGGCTTGTTCTCTCTCCTACCCACTGGCCTCCTACTACTTACTCTTCATGACACAATGCTGCCATCCTGGTCTTCTGGTCCCCCTGCTGAGCCTCTGCCAGCTGCAGTCAGTCTGGGGCTGCCACTCTTGCAGCCCCTGTTGAGTGCTTTCCCCTTGGGCATGGATCCTGAGGCCGGGGGAAGGCCTGCAATGAGTCTGGGGACGGGCCCATCCCTGATATAATAACGGAGTTGGCATTTGTCATCACTGCCTCACGCTGAGTCGACATTTTCGTCACGCTGGCCCCTACAACGTCCAGATCTCTTTCCCCGCCACTCCACCAGCATACAGTTCAAGTTAGGATGTTTCTTTGCTCCATTGTGTATCATCTTGAGCTTCATTTCCCCCTTGGCAATCGGCTTTGGTTTCCCCAGTCCGGAATAATTGGGTATCATCAGCAAGCTTGGCCGCTATTTAGCGTAACACTCAAAAGAGATGCTACTGCTATTGGTATAGCAGGAGTGTTTTAAAAAGAGAGTCACAATTCGAGCGGACCCTATCATTTTCCAGACTTGAATCTGAATAAACATCCTCCTTCATTTCCTTTTCTTATTTGAAAATCTACCAATTCCCAGTGCTTCTAACGTCTTGAATTCTTGGCAGAGATTGTCATCTAATTATATCTGGGCAGAGGAGAAACTGAACATTTCTTTAGACGTGCTACAAAAGCGCTGTGTGAATGGCGGCCAAAGACAATTGTCTATTATTGCACAACCTGTGTGAAACTGATTGGTTCTGGGTTTCTAATGGATAAAGATAACCCAAGAGGAGCCATAGAGCAAATTTCATCAAAGATTCCCTTAGAACATTTACCTTGGTATTACTCTAAGGGAGTACAAACAATGCTGTGTTTTACAAAGAAACATCTTAATTGAGGCCACTCGAATAGTACAGGAAGTATTAAAAAAAATGAGCTAATCCTAAAGGATTTATTGATAGCTTCTTTTTTTGTTTCCAATCAATTTTTTCCTGTCTGTGGAGAAAACGTTCTGTGTATTTCATGGAACATCGTCAGATTTGCACATGTGTTATAAAGGGACCACTGTTTACCATTAGCTTCCATAAGATAGAAAAGGGATGATCTAAATATACCTTGGTCTGAATACTTTCAGTTAAGGAACAATATTGCAGTAAATATAAGAAATGGGATGTTAAGAACCAGTCTTTTCTGTGTATTTTTAAATAACCTTTTGTTATAAATCAGGCTCCCAAACAGAAATAGACTTACCATTGAAACCAGAAATCTTTCTATTAAACATAACACCTGATGGCATTAAGTATAATGAAACATGTATTATTGCATATGTAGCTACAATGTTGAGAATATGTATTGCAAAGAACTGGAAGACAGATAGTACACCGAGTAAGGAAGAGTTGATAAGCAAGCTTTTTGATGTAATAGAAATGGATAAATTAAACATGTTTTTGGCGGGAAAAACAGAAGATAAATTTAACCAGAAATGGCACAAGGCCATAAAATGGTATGAAGAAAATCTGTAATGTTGAACCCCCTAATTGTAAAACGAGGGGAGATGTATGTATGTATGTAATTATGGAAAAATTAGAAATAAAACTTTAAAAAAAAGAAAAGAAAGAAATTTAACCCCCCCAAACAAAATATAACAACAATGGTGGCAAGACTACAATTAAACCCGTATAAAAGGTTTCCAAATACCTAAAAATACATCCAAGTGCAATGGTTGTCTACATGCAATACATTTAAATGCTGATCAGGTTGTAAGGTCCTCAGTCCATTGGATTACTGGAAATGGGCATTTATCTTTTCAATGTTGTAATAAAAGTCTTTTAGCAACAGTAAGGACTTAATGGCACTGAACACATACAGAAGACCAAATAACTGTACAGGCTTAAAGCACATGTTTAAGAGACATGTCATGTGAGACACACCACCGACTATTAGATACTTTACTTAGTCTGTAATGTATTGGAATCCTCACATGAATCACACCATTAGACTCCCATGTTAAGCTTCGAGCCAAGCTAGGGCTCCTCTGAGTGAACTTCCTATTGGTCGCTTTGTAATAGCAACCAATCAGAACAGTACTATTCCCTGGGAGGGAAAGACTCCCATTGGTCCTTAACTAAGCAATCTCATTGGTTGTTATTTGTAAATAGGCGTGGCTACATTAGCCCGGTTATGTTTAAAAGGAGCATAGCTCCCACAGTTTCTTGTTCTGGTTTCTAATGCGTTTGAGTGCTTGTTCGTTACTTCCAATAAAGCTGAATCACTTGCTGAATCACTCTATAAAGGAGCATAGCTCCCACAGTTTCTTGTTCTGGTTTCTAATGCGTTTGAGTGCTTGTTCGTTACTTCAATAAAGCTGAATCACTTGCTGAATCACTCTACGAGTCCTTTGTTAGCGCGATCTAACAATTGGCGACGAGGGTGGGATGTCAGAGCAGGTAGGCAGCCCTGCGGACATCCACACTTCGGACTCGGAAGAAAGCGGGCAAAGCACAGCAGCCGATCCGGCGGAGGCGCCACCAGCTCCGGTGCCCAAGTCTCCCACGATGGCTGGAAGCCAGAAGTTCGAGTGCTTCGAATCCTCCTCAGAAGACTGGGACTCCTACCTATCCAGGTTCGAGTTCCATCTGGAAACGCATGACATTACCGACGAGGCGAAGAAACGAGCATGCCTCCTGAGTTCCTGCGGGAAGGGAACCTTCGACATTGCCAGGTCGTTGATGGCCCCAACAGACATGAAAACTGTCTCCTACGCTGACATCACAAAGAAGCTCAAGGCCCATTTTTCTCCACAACCGTCGGAGATCGCCTGCCGGCACGCTTTTTACAAGCGGAACCAGGCCGGAGGCGAGACCATC
>NW_015173702.1:659465-661376 GCF_001447785.1 Gekko japonicus | reverse complement strand
CCGCCCCCTGCACCTCACCCCGGGGAACTGCGTTCCCCTGCGTTCCCCCCCGAAATGACCTCTGGAAATACCAACAAAACAAGAGTACGTGAACAAACTATTTGAAACGGCGGAAAATGACAAACTGACACTTGAGATGAGAGCCGGCACAGAATGGACTTTTCAAAAAACTTGGAAGAGATTCTATGATTGGTATAACGTAAACGCAACTGATAGATAAATGTAATAATTTGAGAATGCAGAAAAGATAAGCTTAGCAAAATAGATAATGAATTTAGAAATTTAATAAGCAGAAGAAGTGATAAAAGTCTCGTTATATGTTATATGTTGTTGGGGGTAGTAGGGGGAAGTTGGGTGTTGTCTGTCTGTATATTTGTAGTATAGAATGTAAAAAAAACAATAAAAGTGTACCCTCGGGTACTTAAAAAAAGAAAAGAAAGAGCTGTGACTCACCCAAGGTCACCCAGCTCGCTTCACTTGGAGGAATGCAGAACTGAGCCCAGTTCTCCAGATTAGAGTCCACTGCTCTTAACCACTACCCCACAATGGCTCTCATCTGACATATCAGTATGGTCCTAAGTAGAGGGAGCAATTTCTAACCCATCCCTCCTGGCAACCGGCGGGGGATGAGGGGGACTTATCAGGAGCAGGAGGGAGGCTCAGCCTACGTTGCTGGTGACGTGACGATGTCACTTCTGGCTTGTACCGAAAGTGACATCATCATGTTGTGACGTCATGGTGACGCTCTGGCATTAGGGCAAAAAACTCAATGGCAAAAATGGCTTCTACCATAGAGTTTTTGACCAAATATCAGAGCTTCTCCATGACATTGCCAGCATGACGACGTCAATTCTGGAACACACCAGAAGTTACGTCGCCACACCAATGGCAATATAGCCTGGGCCTCTCTCCTGTTTCTGGTAAGTCCCCCCGCCGTCCAGCCGATCGACAGCAGGGGCAGGGGATTCCCTCACCTCTGGGGGTGGGGCTGGCAACTCTAATGTAGACGGGTGTAACTCTGCTCTGGACTGCACTGTAAAGTTTGAAAATGTGTTGTTTTACATTAAGAAGTAGAATGGCTAGTGGTCTAAGACAGGCTGTATAAATTAAACCTGGAGACTGTCGGGAAATGATTTTGAAGTGTGACAGGATAGAACAGTTAACCCACCATTGGCCCATTTTGCATCTAGCATTTGCTCGGTTGTTTTACCATACCCACACTGGAGCAGAAAAAGATGTGGCGCAAAACCACATTCAGATACCCCGGGCCAACGCTGTACTGACTGCAGAGTCACCCCTGAATGGCCATGAAACGACCATAAATCTATGCAGACAGTACCAGTTTGGTGTAGTGGTTAAGTGCGCGGACTCTAATCTGGGAGAACCGGGTTTGATTCTGTTAGATCGCGCTAACAAAGGACTCGTAGAGTGATTCAGCAAGTGATTCAGCTTTATTGGAAGTAACGAACAAGCACTCAACTCAGTAAGAAACCAGAACAAGAAACTGTGGGAGCTATGCTCCTTTTAAACATAACCGGGCTAATGTAGCCACGCCTATTTACAAATAACAACCAATGAGATTGCATAGTTAAGGACCAATGGAAGTCGTTCCCTCGCAGGGAATGGCACAGTTCTGATTGTTCAACTCAGTAAGAAACCAGAACAAGAAACTGTGGGAGCTATGCTCCTTTTAAACATAACCGGGCTAATGTAGCCACACCTATTTACATTTAACAACCAATGAGATTGCTTAGTTAAGGACCAATGGGAGTCTTTCCCTCGCAGGGAATAGTACAGTTCTGATTGGTCGCTGTTGCAGAGCGACCAATAGGAAGTCTGTTCAGAGGAGCCCTGGTTTGGCTCGAAGCTCAACATGAGAGTCCTATGAGGTGATTCATGTAATCGTTGTCA
>NW_015173702.1:654263-654428 GCF_001447785.1 Gekko japonicus | reverse complement strand
GAGGTAGGCTTTTATCTTTCCAGTAGGGGCACAGAGGGTCCATTTTCATTGTCCATCAGTTAGCCTCGAAGAGATGGGATAATAGTGTAAAGTATGTAAGAATCTTCAAAAATCAATGCACATTAGTAATACAGAATTGATATGTGTAATAACTTTTTCCCAGGA
>NW_015173702.1:636711-654250 GCF_001447785.1 Gekko japonicus | reverse complement strand
CAAAGGACTCGTAGAGTGATTCAGCAAGTGATTCAGCTTTATTGGAAGTAACGAACAAGCACTCAAACGCATTAGAAACCAGAACAACAAACTGTGGGAGCTATGCTCCTTTTAAACATAACCGGGCTAATGTAGCCACGCCTATTGCTAACAAAGGACTCGTAGAGTGATTCAGCAAGTGATTCAGCTTTATTGAAGTAACGAACAAGCACTCAAACGCATTAGAAACCAGAACAAGAAACTGTGGGAGCTATGCTCCTTTTAAACATAACCGGGCTAATGTAGCCACACCTATTTACATTTAACAACCAATGAGATTGCTTAGTTAAGGACCAATGGGAGTCTTTCCCTCGCAGGGAATAGTACAGTTCTGATTGGTCGCTGTTGCAGAGCGACCAATAGGAAGTCTGTTCAGAGGAGCCCTGGTTTGGCTCGAAGCTCAACATGAGAGTCCTATGAGGTGATTCATGTAATCGTTGTCAATACATTACAATTCCTCCCCCCTAAGTTAAAACAACAATCCTTTGTTCGTTATTTACATACAGTCAAGTTATGTGTTGTATACATCAGCTATCTCAAATACTTTATTACAATCATAGTCCTTGAGATAAGTCGGCATTTGCCGGGTTCGCTGAGACCTGCGAAGCGGTGCAGGCTCTATGGGCACACAAGGTTACACCAAATAAACGCCCGGGGATGAATCCAACCTCCTCCTCCTCCTCCTCCCCCTCCTCCTCCTCCTCCTCCTCCTCCTCTTCTTCTTCTACCATAAAGCTGAGAAGAGATCAAAGGAAGTGAGATGTGGCATGCGGCTAAAATCCAGTTGGAAAGTGCACTTAAAGTGGATTGAAAGCGGATTATTTAGTGTGTGTGACTGCAGCCCATAATAAAACCCAACAATTAAAGAAAGCGAAATCGGCATGCAATGTAGAGGGGAATTTCTGTTCCAGCATGGGTTTGGTAAAACAGCGGAGCGAATGCTAGATGCAGAATGGGCCGCCATCTTTGGGTGTTCGTTTACCATCACATTTCCCCAAAAGGCACTGCAATCTCACCCCGATTCATCTAAAGGTATTATAAAATCACATACGACCGATATCTTAAAACTTCTAGATTAAGATATATTTGGGGGGGAAACCTAAATTGCTAGTGCTGTGGAAAGTCTTTAGCAAATGGTTTACCTGTGTGGTGGGCACTGAATCAAGTTGTTGTTGTTCAGTCGCACAGTCGAGTCCGACTCTTCGCGACCCCATGGACAAGATCTTGCCAGGCCTTCCGGTCTTCCGCCATCCTCTGAAGTTTGCTCAATGTCATGTTCGTTGCATCTGTGACACTGTCTAACCATCTCATCCTTTGCCGTCCCCGTCTTCTTTGACCTTCAATCTTTCCCAGCATCAGGGTCTTCTCCAGGGAGTGCTCCCTTCTCATTGGGTGGCCAAAGTATTTGAGCTTCAGTTTCATTATCTGGCCTTCCAGGGAACAGTTAGGTTTGATTTCTTTTAGGATTGACTGATTTGATCTTCTTGCAGTCCAAGGGACTCTCAAGAGTCTCCTCCAGCACCATAGTTCAAAAGAATCTATTCTTCGGCGCTCGGCCTGAGTTTTTTTCACAGCTTTTTGTCTTCCTGCTTAAATAGGTGGTTTACCAGCCTGCCGGTGGTGGCTGGAGATCTCCTGGGATTACAACTGATCTCCGGGCAACAGAGATCAGTTCACCTGGAGAAGATGGCCGCTTTGGAAGGTGGACTCTATGAAGGGCTGACAGGTCCCCCCCTGGCCACCAGCGGGGATAGGGGAAATAAGGTTGCCAGATTCAGGCTGAGAAACTCATGGAGATTTGGGGATGGAGCCTGGGGAGAACAGGGCGTGGGGAAGGGAGGAACTCCAGTGGGGTACAATACCACCCTCCAAAGCATCCATTCCCCCCCCCCCCAGGGGAACAGTCTGGAGACGAGCTGTAATTCCGGGGGATCCCCAGGTCCCACCTGGAGGCTGGCATCCCTATGGCATTATTGTTGGGATATCTGCGCATTCTCTTCCTGTGTGTCATGAAAGCACTTCGTTTGTTATGAATGCTAATTTCTAGTTAGAGATCCAATAGAATTGTCTGCACATTTTTTCCTGCTAGACCGAGGTGACAGAATGCATAATTAGCTAGTGTTGGGATTCTCCAATTGGATAATCAATAGCCAGGGGACAGAGCAGAGGGCTTCGGTTTATTGCCCTTTGTTCCTTTGTCCTTGAAGTTTCCTCTGAGTCTCTAACTTCTTAGAGTAGTGACATGTAGCTTAAAGCTAGTAAGTGTGATTTACTTTACTTTCGTTCTCCAAGTACCCTTACCTAGTCTTTAGTGAAGTTTCTTTTTCTAGACAAATACACACGTGTCTGGCTGCTTTAATTTAAGTCTGCAATTTTTGAATCTCAATACCTAACAATTATACCCTGCTGAAGTCCCTCCCCTCCCCTAGCCCTGCCCTCCTCAGACTCCACCCCCAAAATCTCCGTGTATTTCCCAATAGAGAGCTGGCAATCCTTGGTTTAAGAGAACCTGTCACAATCCTAGGCCTAAGGCTAAGACTGCAAGGGAGCCTCTGAGGCCTCTTGTCAGATTTGCAGCAGGCCTATATTTCCCAGGCAGCCTCTGATCCTTGTGACTGGACTGGTGTTAAATCGGAGGGGAAGGGGAGGCCAATCATTACCAAGGAGGTGGGGCCTTGAGACAAATAATGTAAGTTCCCCCTGAAGAGAGAAAACATCCTCCTCCCGGGAGCTGAGTGGCAGAGAAGTCACGGCCAGCAGGACAGGATCTCTCAGCCACGGGAGGTGGGTTGGACTTGGGAAGGGCCAGGTACAGTAGGGACCAGCGAAGCAGCCACCTTAGGAAGCTTTATTGTATTCTTCTTTATCTGTCCATTTTGCCCTGTTGGCTGAAAATGTGTCCCTGTTAAAGCTGTAGAGAAGAGAAAGAGTCCAGTAGCAACTTAAAGACTAACACAATTTGTGGCAGGGGAGGAGCTTTCGTTGAGTCGCTGCTCACTGCTTCAGAAGTGTTGGATGTTGCTCCCAAGTGTCTTTTCCTCCATTTGTTGGTTACTTTGTGGGTTGTTTATTAAATAGGCTTAACATGTGCCTGCTAAGGGCAGGCAAACTCCTGGTAATTGTTGTCAGCAGGCGGACTCAGGATTGAAGGGGTTAGGAGGAATTGAAGGGGGTAGGAGGGAAGGAGGGGCTGTGGGGTTAGAAGGCTCCTGGGAGGGGATGCCCTTTTTAGGCAATCCTCCATTGGTCACCTTGTACCCATGATAGACCACCAAGAGGCTGACAAGGAGGGTGAGAGACAGGAGCATTTTCTGCTTTTTGGCCAACTGCAGAATGTTCCTGGTAGGAGTGTGCATTCTGAAATACCTGAGCTGAAAATATACAGGAAAATCACTGTTTTGGGTCGTTACAATTATTTTCCGGAATGGCAACACAAACCAGGATTCTTAGGCATCATAGAATCCCCTTCCTGAAAAACCCATGGTGTTTTTTGTGTGTGTGATCAGGTGCTTACCCCCCCGCAGGAGGCATCTTATTTTTCTTTGATTCTCCTAATTTCCTGGGCTATGGCATTTCTACCTTCCAATGTTATGACCAAGGTTTTTTGACTACTTCATCTTGGGCCTTAATGTCTAACAGTAATACATACAATTTCCAAATCAATTTCTCATCAGCATACATCAATATCTTGTCTATTTCTGTTGTTTTTCCCCATAAAAACCTATTAGATTGTCTTTGATACACAGAAGGAATTTTTAAGGTAGTTCTCATTTTGGGGAAAAAAATTGCAGGCATGGGGGAAGGTGGGGGGCCATTTGCTGCAAATGAAAATTTCCGTGTCTGTACTTTGTGAAGGAGAAACAATAATAGACCACAGCAAGGAATGAAGGCAGGTGCAGAGTTTTCAGCAGATAAAGTATTATTTTTTTATTGCCAATCACTGTAAGATTACATTTGAAAAAAAGAATGCTGCAGGAATTTTTACAAGATGCTGGCAGCTGGCGGCTGGCTTCTTCCAGGCTGCAATGGCCATTTACCCCCCCAAGGATCAATGGAGAGATGTGCGCCTGTGCAGAGAGGCACTTAATTTTAGGGGCTTGTAAAACTGAACCCCGTTGTCGACTGTCCCTGAAATGTGGGGGTCTTTAGATGAGAGGCAAGACTACGTACTCTGCAAATCTGGTGCCATTATGGATTGATTTATTTGATTTATAAACCGCCTTCCCCTGCAAGCAGGGCTCAGAGCTGTGAACATTCAAATAACACTTCCAAATAGACAAATCCACATTCAAGTTAAAACACCTTAATACAATAGTAATTTACAGTTTACAGATGGCACATAACAGGTACACCAAATTGTGCCCGTACACCGTGGGGAAAGAAGGACAGGAGGAGCCAGTTTAGATGGAATCCATTGCTGTCCTCAACCGTAGGCCTGGCGGAACATATCTATCTTAAAAACCCTGTGGAACTGCATTAGGTCCCTCAGGGCACGGATGTCATTCGGCAGAGAGTTCCACCAGCTCGGCACCAAGGCCAAAAAGACCCTGGCTCTGGTTGAGGACACAAACCAAAGGGAGAGAATTGTTAGCCAAATTGCCTTATTTCTTATTAAATGTGGGGAATTATGAATATTAATTGGCAATAAGCATTAACGATGGGACCAATAACCTATGTATATGGGAGTCCAACTTATCCAGATCCCAGAAATAGATGCTGAGACTAGATTTTCAAAAGCAGTGATTTCCTTTACTGAATGATTCTCACACATACAATAAAACCAAACATACACACATGCAACACAGATCTAGGAATCTTAAACAGAAAAATACAGAGACGGTTGCATTAGCAGGAAATGTCATTGGTTGGGCGATGCGTTACCTGTCCGATGTGGCAAATTGATTCTGGAGCGAAAAAGGAAATAACTAGGGAGGGGGAATCGTAAGTCGGCCAGCAACACACTTGGGAAGGCTCTAAACTGTGCAAGGAATGGCACCAGCAAGATAGGGTGGGGTTAGGAGCAGTGTTCCCTCTAAGCTGAGTTAGTGTGAGCTAGCTCACAGCTTTTTAGCCTCCGGCTCACACATTTTTGTCTTCGCTTAGGAAGGAGGGCTCCAGAGCAAACTAATTTATGCAGTAGCCAAATCACCTGCTCACAACTTTAGTGCCAGGAGCTCACAAAGTAGAATTTTTGCTCACATGACTCCACAGCTTAGAGGGAGCATTGGTTAGGAGGATAGGAGAGAGCGAGAGAGCGCAATGGGGTGATGCTCTCTTTTTATACCCTAAAATGACTGGAAGCTGATGCTTCACTAGTCACGTAGTCCCCAGGAAGCACTAGAAAAATCTAGATGCTAACGGGTCATGAGAATGGGATTAAGTGTTAGGCAATTGTACGGACGTGCCTGCTCACTAATCCTATCATGGACGAAGTTCTGAAATTGCATACGTGCTTCACCTGGGGCTGTCAATATGCAGAAGTGTGTGTGGGTGGGTGGGGGGGAAGGTGCCTGCATGATGGAGAAGAGAGCTTTCTATGGTGTCTGTGAAGGAATGTCCTGGTCCCCTTTGCAGAGCAAGGCTTCTCTTCAGTGACCTGCTGCTGGCTCTATGTGTCTGTAGGATCAGGGAGGCTGGCTTGCCTTCTGGCATCGGGCTGTAGAGGTGCAGGAGTGAGAGGCATCGGGTCTTCCATGGGTCCACCTTTGGTTAGGCACGTTGCTTCAGGGCAAGGTTTCCCTCCTCTGAGCCCATGCCTGCGTTCCAGTAGGGTGGCATAGTCTCATGGCTACCATTCAGTCCATTGCCCTGGCACACTACTTGCACAGTCCAGCTTCAGACATAGTCCATAACCTTTATCGATGCCGTATAAGGCGGCAGCATTGGCAACAGAATCATGGAAACGTCTGTGTCAAATAAGGTTGTTGCGTCGCCAGCCTCTAGGAAAGGGAGCTGCATTAGTGAAAGTTCTCATGTTTATTTGCAGTTATTAATTTGCAAAAAAAATAATGTTGTCTGTCTCCTGAATTCTTTCCTGCTTTGGGAAAAAAAAAACTTTGAAACATGGCTTTATGGCTGGCGTCCGTGGGCAATTCTGCATCTGGGATTCACTCCCAACTAGGAGGGAAAAATGCAGCTCAAAACCTCATCCAAATACCTTGGAGCAATGCCCTACTAACTGCAAAGTCACCCCTGAACGGCCATAAAATGGCCATAAATCTATGCAGAAGGTACAATAAAATCTGGTGATCAAAGAATTCGAAAGTGGCATGGAGTGTGGAAACTACCACAAAACCCGAGAATCAAAGGTTGTGAAACCATGCAATGCAGAGGGGAATTTCTGTCCCAATGTGGGTTTCGTAAAACAACGGAGGGAAAAGCCAATGCAGAATTAGCCTGTGTTGCAGGCCATTTTTCAACAGAACTGGATGGTTCTTTGACCTGGATACGCTAATGAGGTGTGAAATGCATCTTTCACTTCTTAAGAAGACTCTTCCCTTTTTGTTGAACTTTCCACATAAAGACTTAACACCTTCTGCTGAATTTTCCTAAACTTATATATAAAAACAGAGATTGTATCTTTCTGTGAAACTCATGTATATTTTTCACATGATATATGTATTGCACTATTCATTTAAAAATGTATAAAAATTATAAAATGTATGTGTAAGTAATTACCAGTAGTTAGTTTGTCTGGCTGGGGACAGCCAAATATTTTTCGGGCCAGGGATCACTAGTAGGTTCTTCTCAGCTGAGCGTCATGCTCCTTGGGGGGGGGGGTATACCAGGAGAGGCAGTCCCACAGATATGCTGGTCCCCAGGGCTTTTTTTGTAGAAAAAGTCCAGCAGGAACTCATTAGCATAACAGGCCACACCCAGCAGCAGAAACTCATTAGCATATTAGGCCACACCCCTGATTGCACAACTCATTAGCCTATTAGGCCACATTCCCATGTTACCAGAAGTGTGGTCATCTAGCCACACCCACCTTTTGCTTGTTATTCTGTTCAACTTGTTTGTTGTCAAAACCCAAGGCTTTTTTTGTAGCAGGAACTCCTTTGCATGCTAGGCCACACACCCCTAATGTAGCCAATCCTAATGAGTTTCTGCTGTTGGGTGTGGCCTATTATGCTAATGAGTTCCTGCTGGGCATGGCCAACTTGGGAGCCAGCCGAAACTCCGTTCCTGTGCGTTCCTGCCCAAAAATAGCCCTGCTGGTCCCAGACCATTGAGGGCCTTAAAGGGTAACATCAAAACCTTGAACCTGATCCGGTATTCAACCTGGGGCCAGTGCAGCTGGCGAAGCACTGGTTGAATATGGTCTGTCAAAGGGGTTCCTGTAAGGACCCACGCTGCTCCATTCTGGCCCCATTGTACCTTCCGGGTCGGTCTCAAAGTTAGCCCTGTGTTATCTTTGTAAACAGCTGCCCCAGACTCTCAAAATTGGTTCCTCAATAAAAACCATAGTCTTGAGACTCTGGAACCTGAAAAAAAATACACTGATTTGAATTCCAAACCAAATCTATAGTGTCCCATCCGAAAATCTGCAATCACAAGAAAGATTTCTCCCCCAAATCCCGGATCCAAAATTATAACATTTTTTCCCCTGCAGAACACACCCCTGGTTCTGAGGCTTCGTCAGGTCTGCACCAGATTCTCCTCGGTTTCAAGAGGCCGCTTCTTAGTTGGGAGGGGCGGAGCTCTTCCAAAATACACCCTCGAGCTGAGAGGGGCAGAAAAGAGTGATTACCCAGTAAGTTCCATTGTAGGAAATACCCCAGGCTGGATACCGCCTGGGATGAAGCTAGCATTTGGTCTTCGGTTGATTAAATACCTTAATGAAGCAGGAGTAAGACAAATGATCGTGAAACAGAATAAAAATGTCAGCAGACAGTCCTCACAAGGACACGAGTCATTTATCATAACATTCCAACTGGTTTCTAACAGGGAAGCCCAAAGGGTGCTGTGTCAAACTGTTTGCTAATGAACTGACTGCAGTTGGTTTCTAGATGACAAACACTTCTGAAACCAAAGCAAGCTAGGAGGCAACATCAGAAGAAGGTCTCTGTGCCATTTGTTGGTCCTCCAGGACAACTGGTTGGGCATTGTGTGAAACAGCATGTTGAACAAGATGGACTGGCGGTCCGATCTAACAGGGCTGTTCGTATGTTCTTATGTTGTGGGTCAGTGTTCCCTCTAAGCTGAGTTAGTGTGAGCTAGCTCACAGTTTTTTAGCCTCCAGCTCACAGATTTTTGTCTTAACTCAGGAAGGACGGCTCCAGATCAAACTAATTTATTCAGTAGCCAAATCGCTGGCTCACAGCTTTAATGCCAGTAGCTCACAAAGTAGAATTTTTGCACACAAGACTCCACAGCTTAGAGGGAACATTGTTGTGGGTCATATAAGAAACATTGCAACCTGGAGTGTCTTATGACTCCATGAGATACCTCTAATTTCTGGAACGGAAGGATGGGCATTGTTTGTGGGACATCACCAAACATAAGAACACAAGGGAAGCCATGTTGAATCAGGCCAATGGCCCATCCAGTCCAACACTATGTATCACATAGCGGCCAAAACGCAGGTCCCATCAGGAGGCCAAGATTCCAGAAGCCCTCCCACTGTTGCTCCCCAAGCACCAAGAATACAGAGCATCCCTAAGAACCTGCCTACCATTTTTCTTCTCACCTTGACACAGAGAGTACTCCGTCTTTCTGTGTTATACCTCTGAGGATGCCAGTCACAGCTACTGGAGAAACGTCAGGTCCTACAAGGCCAAGACCACGGCCACAGAGCCCGGAAAATCTACAACAGCTAACATCCCTAAGAATGCCCAGCTATCAGACAGGGCGATCAAGATCTCTGGACTGAATTTCCAAAGACAGGGTCATCTCCTGGCAAAGCGGCATAACCCTCATTGTGACCCAGGTGTGCTCATCTGTTTTCCTGCTACTCGAAAATAGATAAATCAATGGGATAAAAAGACCAGCCTCAGACTGGCATTTTAGGTTCAGCTTCACCATCCCTAATCTGTCCTCCTTCTCCTCCACGACCACTACACTACCAGAGCCAGGGCATTTTCGGTGGCGGCTCCTACCTGGTGGAAGGAGCTCCCGGAGGAGATCCGGGCCCTGCGGGATCCTTCTCAGTTCTGCAGGGCCTGCAAGACGGAGCTCTTCCGCCAGACTTTGAGTAGGAGCCGCCGCCACTATTACTCCATCATTGCCATCTATGCACCGTCGCACCATCACCACGACTATCTGGCCCCTTTAGGGGTGCGAGGTGCCCCTGGCAGGAAAAGGATGATAGATTTCGGGAAAGTTACCTTTGGGTTTAAGATCTACCCCATCTTGTGACAAATGGAGCACTGTGATCTTGTTACTGTATTTTACTGTTTTATATTATGTGCTTTTATTGTTTTAATCTTGGCACTTTGTGCCCTTGTTAGCCGCCCTGAGCCTTCGGGGTAGGGCGGGATACAAATCTAAAGATAAATAAATAAATAAAAATAAATACAAACTTCCCAAGACAATGCATGCTATTCAGGACAGGCGACATATGACATCTTGCTCCCCTCCCTAATTTTCTCTCACCCCGGCACTCTCTGCCAACTTCCTGCCCATCTTCTGCAACTTCCCTTCCCCTGCTTTCTGTCTTTCCCCCCAACCACCTCAAAGGCGCCCCCTCCTGGTCGCTCCAACAGCTAATCCTCCTCCCTCCTCCCTCCTCCTCACTCACCACGATCACCACTCTCAACTGCCCTTTTCTCAACAATCCGTGTTTCCCTGGAAACCCTCACGGGTGGATTCAAGCAGAACTAGCTGTGAGTGGGGTTCATCTGGGCATCTCTACTGTCCATTCATGGAGCTGCGGTGGCTCAAGTGGTTAAGACGCTGAACTGCAGGCTGTGGAAGGTCGGTAGTTCAGCAGTTCGAGACCTGGATGCCGCATGATGGAGTGAGCTCCCATCTCTAGTTCCAGCTCCTGCCAACCTAGCAGTTTGAAAGCAAGAAATTGCAAGTAGATAAATAGGTACCACTTCGGTGGGAAGGTAACAGCGTTCTGCGCGCCTCGGCGTTTAGTCATGCCGGCCACATGACCACAGAAACGTCTGCGGACAGCGCTGGCTCTTCGGCTTTGAAACGGTGATGAGCACCGCAACCCTAGAGTCGGATTCGGCTGGCTTTCGAGCAAGGGAACCTTTACCTTTACTGTCCATTCAATGCATTTGAAGGAGCATGTCTTCATGCAAGGCAGTGTTGCAACGCCTAATTACCTTTTGGAATTTTCTGCCAGAGAGTGCGGCAATGGTGACTCTCTTAGATGGCTTTCAAAGGAGATTATATAAACTCTTGGAGTATGGGTCTATCTGTGGCTTTTTGCTATGGTGGCTGAATGGGGACTCCAGGTTTGGGAGCAGCATACTTCAGAATGTCAGTTGCTGGGGGGGGGGCAACATCACAGGGAGGTTTTGTGGTAGACCTTCTGGGACATCAGTTTCGCCACCATGGGAAATAGGGTACTGGACTAGATGGACCAATAGAACATAAGAGCATAAGAGAAGCCATGTTGGATCAGGCCAATGAGCCATCCAATCCAACACTCTGTGTCACACAGTGGCCAGAAACCTAGGTGCCATCAAGAGGTCCACCAGTGGGGCCAGAACTCCAGAAGCCCTCCCACTGTTGCCCCCCAAGCACCAAGAATACAGAGCATCACTACCCCAGACAGAGTGTTCCATCTGTACCTTGTGGCTAATAGCAACTGATGGACCTCTGCTCCATATGTTTATCCAATCCCTTCTTGAAGCTGTCTGTGCTTGTAGCCGCCACCACTTCCTGCGGAAGTGAATTCCACGTGTTCATTACTCTTTGGGTGAAGAAGGACTTCCTTTTACCTGTTCTAAGCCTACTGCTCGTTAATTTCATTGAGTGCCCACGAGTCCTTGCATTGTGAGAAAAAGAGAAAAGTCCTTCTTTCTCTAACTGCTCTATCCTATGCATAATTTTGTAATTTTGGTACAGCACAATGACTGTTGTGATGATGGTTTCAAATTCAGCTGTAAAAACAACTTTTGACCCATCCTAAGCAGATGGGGGGATTTCAACACCAGATTTTGAATCCGTAATGTGCTGTTTGTGACTATAAAGTCTCACCCAGGCAATATCCGCTTACACTTCGGAACACTTCTGAGTTACTAAACAGCTGTAACGCAAGTAGCTAGAAACCTCCCGGCCAGCTTGGCCAATATCCGTGAGAAGCTCCAACTTCAGCTGACAAACTTTGTCGTTAGCACCTTCCTTTCTTTAATTGCTAATTGGTATTTGCTACTAAAATGATCCCAGGAGAGTTGAGATACTGGAGGGTGGGAACACACGCCGAACCTGTGAAAAGGAAACACATTAGTCTGGTTTATTTTTCTTGGCCAGAGGCCATAACAAACGTTGTCTGGACAAGATATGCTAACAGCAAGGATCTGCGATAAAATACCGAGGACACATTTCCAGTTCCAGTTTACAACTCTCCACATCACTAAAGGGGGGACAGTTAAGCATCCTTAAGGTCACCTCTTCTAATGTCCTACTTTGGGTCCTTGGAACAAGAGGGTCTGGGATGCAGGGGGAGGCATAGACCACTCCCACATTTCTGCCCCTTTCTCATTCTCCATAGAAGCGCATGGAGCTGAAGTGCCCATTCATTTATATGGAGCAGGAAACAGGAGCTGTGGTTAAAAAATGGGTGAATTCTACCTGACTCCGGTGTTTTACCATCCATTTTCTTTGGTATTTTAAAATTTTTGTTATTTGGTATTTTTAAAATGCGCATGTGTATACCTGGAAGTCATGGTGACCCCTGGTGACTGATTGTGTGTACACCTGGAGTCATGGTGACCTCTGGTGACTGACCTTAACTGGAGGCCTGGAGGATATTCAGAGAGGTAGCTGAGTAAAGCCTGCCCCCGCCTCCCAACTGCTGGTATTCCAAGAAGTTCTCCCATCCAAGTACTTGCCAGAGTCAACCCTGCTTAGCTTCCAAGATCCGACAAGTTCAGGCTTGCCTGAACTATCCAGGTCAGGGCTTCCCCATCCAATTTTTGAAAGAGGGAATAGGTTTGTATTTCTGAGGCTATTCACATTCCTAATGCCATCTTCAGGAGCATCATGTCTGAACACAATAGCCCCTTCTCACTTATCTGGCCTCACCAGCTGATGGCAGCGACAAGGAGGCAGATTTCACTGGTGGCCTCTTAATAAGATAGGGTTGCCAGTTTGGTGTAATCTGGGAGAACCGGGTTTGATTCCCCACTCCTCCACTTGCACCTGGCTGGACGACCTTGGGCAAGCCATAGTTCTGATAAGAGCTGTCCTTGAAAAAGAGCAGTTTCTGTCAAGAGCTCTCTCAGCCCCACCTACCTCACAGGGTGTCTGTTGTGGGGAGGGGAAGGGAAAAGGAGTTTGTAAGCCGCTCTGAGACACCTTTGGGTAGTGAAGGGCGGGGTATAAATCCAATCTCTTCTTCTCTTCTTCTTCTACTTGGATATTTTGGGGGTGGAGGCTGAAAAGGGCGGGGTTTGAGGAAGGGAGAAACTTCATTGGGGTATAATGCCATAGACTCCACCTTCCAGTGTGGCCATTTTCTCCAGGTGCACTGGTCTCTGTTGCCTGGAGATCAGCTGTAATCCCAAAAGATCTCCAGCCATCACCTGGTGGCCGATAATCCTACTCTAAGGTCTCTTTCCTTCTGCCCATCTCTCCTTGGTATCTTGAGCTCTGGAACACTGGCATCCCAGGTGCTATGACTCCTGGGAAATGTAGTTTTTCTGAGATGTTAATACTCCAGGAGCCAGGGAGAGGGGGAGTTCTTCTTTAGCTCAGATTAGGCTTGCCAAATCCCCTCGGGGGGCGGGGAAAGCCCCACCCTAGAGCCGTTCCCCACCGCGGGTGGATCGGGCCCCGAGGGGAACCCCACCTCGACGTGCATGTTACCCAGAAGTGACACAACCACGCGGGCATGCTGGGGGCGGGGCCACGGTCATCCAAAGGAAAACTCTATGGTTTTCCCTTGGATGGTCATGGCCCCACTCTCAGCGTGCCCGGCGTTGTCACGTCACTTCTGGGTGATGTGCGTGCGGCGTGTGTGCATTTTTCACGTGCGCGCGCACTCCAGTCGCCAGCCAGGAGTCCCCCGCTGCAGCTCAAAAAGCACTTGGCAACCCTAGCTCAGATTATGATCCAGACAGAGATGGCTATTGGGGAGATGGTGTTAGCCTCAGTCTGGTTTACGGCTAAGCAGGGCTATTTTTGGGCAGGAACGCACAGGAACGGAGTTCTGGCTGGCTCCCAAGTTGGCCACGCCCAGCAGGAAATCATTAGCATAATAGACCACACCCAACAGCAGAAACTCATTAGGATTGGCTACATTAGGGGTGTGTGGCCTAACATGCAAAGGAGTCCCTGCTACAAAAAAAGCCCTGGGTTTGGACAACAAACAAGGTAAACAGAATAAGGAGCAAAAGGTGGGTATGGCTGGATGACCACACTTCTGGTAACATGGGGGTGCGGCCTAATGTGCTAATGAGCTGTGCTGTCAGGGGTGTGGCCCAATATGCTAATGAGTTTCTGCTGTTAGGTGTGGCCTATTATGCTAATGAGTTCCTGCTGGGTTTTTTCTACAAAAAGAGCCCTGAGGCTAAGTGCTACAAGTTACTATTTCTAAATTGCAGCTGGAAAATCTTTAAGAAGGAAGGACAATTGCTTCCAACATGGTGGCGTGGGCCTAGAAAAATTATTATTAGCAAATATTGACTGAATGGATGGGGTGCTCTAAAGGTTATTCTAGGGTTCAGGAGGCAACTTATTCTAGTTTCTAGCCACTTGGATTCTAGCCACTCGCCTGTGTGTTCAGTGGCTGCAAGAAATCACTGGAAGGCCTCCGGAACCAGGAAAGGTCAAGAAGGACTTTGGAGAGGCAGTGATGCTCTGTATCCTTGATGCTTGAAGGGCAACAGTGGGAGGGCTTCTAGAGTTCTGGCCCCACTGGTGGACCTCCTGATGGCACTTGGTATTTTTGGCCACTGTGTGTCACAGAGGGTGCATTCAGATGGGACATTTGCAACGGTATAGGTGCCGGTTGGAATCGGTGTACTTACCGGCGTTCACACGGCGAACATCTGCCTTCCGTCCCTAACCATTGCAAAGAGCTTTACACCGTTGTATTCTGCCACTAGGTCCCCAAGTGGTGGTGTCATGAGGGCAACGGTTTTAATCGCTTTCCCCCCCTGTCTGATCGCTCTCTAACGTTGTAGAGCCACTTCTGTTCGGAAGCCTGAGGCTTCCGATTTCCGCCCGCCATTTTTTTTTAGGTCGGTGATACGCGTTTGGGCGAAGCTTCGCCCCGGCGTTTGTTTAAAAAAAGAGAAAAGGTCCTTAGTTTAAGGTTCTGGAGGACTCCGAGACCTCAGGGAGGCCAGTTTGTTCTTTAAACGTTAAAGGTAAGTCCTTACCTTTAAACTTTAAATGTAAGACGGGGTGTTTTGCGCATGTGTGAAGATCGCCATTCTGTGGATGGCTGCCTATGCGCATACTCAAACTGAGTTTTTTTTTAAAAAACGCCGATGCCCGCTGCATGTGAACGGGCATACAGCGATGGGCTCCGCAGACAGGAGGTAAGTGTGATCGCGTTTCAGCCGGCATAAACTGCACCAGTTTATGCCGGCTGAAACACCCCGTCTGAACGCACCCAGAATGTTGGACTGGATGGGCCATTGGCCTGATCCAGCATGGTTTCTCTTATGTTCTTATGTTCATATAAAGACCTAAACAGTCACTAGGAAGATTACAGAGTATAATACAAAGGTATAAACAAGAACAGTATATAATACAAATTATAAACATATCAGGGAGGAGCCAGTGGCTCAGTGGCAGAGCATCTGCTTGGCATGCAGGAGGTCCCAGGTTCAATCTCTGGCCTCGCCAGTTGAAAGGACCAGACAGTAGGTGATGTGAAAGACCTCTGCTGGAAATCCTGTAGAGTCACCGCCAGTCTGACTACAGAATACTGACTTGGTGGACCAAGAGTCTGATTCAGTATGAGACAGTGTCACGTGTGTTCATGTGAGATAAAATCTGGGAAAGTCCAACAGTTGTTGGAGGAGGGCAAGAGAGCCAATCTTAACCTGCATTTAGAAACATCTGGAGCAGAGGTCCATCAATGGCTATTAGCCACAAGGTATAGATGGAACTCTGTATCTGGGACAGTGATGCTCTGTCCTCTTGGTGCTTGAGAGAACAACAGTGGGAGGGCTTCTGCAGTTCTGGCCCCACTGGTGGACCTCCTGGTGGCACCTGTGTTTTGGCCACTGTGTGCCATCGGCCTGATGCAGCATGGTTTCTCTTATGCTCTTATGTTCTTAAACTGACTTTCATGACAATGTTGTGAGCCACCTCCTGCCCCGCCATGGGTTTGCCACCTTCTGCTGTTCCGTTTGAGATCAGGTCACCTCCCCATAGGCCTCAGAATGGGGAGGAGAGGGGGTTACATCACCCAAGTCCTCTTCCTTCCCCGGAGAATGGGCTCCCTCCCGGCTCCCTCTCTTTCAGTTCTTCTTTTCCTCCCTAGCCAGGTGTGGTGCCTTCCAGTGTTCCCTCTCAGCTGAGTCAGTGTGAGCTAGCTCACAGTTTTTCAGTCTCCGGCTCACACATTTTTGTCTTTGCTCAGGAAGGAGGGCTCCAGAGAAAACTAATTTATGCAGCAGCCACATTGCCCACTCACCACTTTAATGCCAGGAGCTCACAAAGTAGAATTTTTGCTCACAGGGCTCCACAGCCTAGAGCAGTGATGGTGAACCTTTTAGAGACCGAGTGCCCAAACTGCGACCCAAAACCCACTTATTGATCGCAAAGTGCCAACACGGCAATCTAACCTGAATACTGAGGTTTTGCTTTAGAAAAAACAACCCATACATTAACTTAAGATGATCCAAACAAAGTAAGGAAAGCAATCCCAAATGCTTTCACTTACTTAAAATTATTTGGCAGAGAATTTGACACTTTGATGATGGTCTGGGCCTGGTTGGGGCGATGGCACGCGTGCCCACAGAGAGGGCTCTGAGTGCCACCTCTGGCACCCGTGCCATAGGTTCGCCACCACTGGCCTAGAGGGCGCATTGGTGCCCCTCCTTTTATGGGATTGCCTGGCTCTTCCCCCCCACACCTGACCTGTACCCAGTGCCCTCCCCCCTGCTCCACCAGGGAAAGGGAAGGCTTCTTTGCCTCTTCCCTGCCCTGATCCTTCCAGTGGCTATTCAGGGCTGCCTCTTAGCCGCCCCCATCCTGGCCTTCCCCAAGTCTGGGTTTGGCCTTGCCTTCTGACCATGCTCCTCCTTGCGCCTGCCTGGCTCCTGGCTTTTATCTGGGAGAACCAGGTTTGATTCCCCACTCCTCCACATGCAGCTGCTGGTGTGACCTTGGGTCAGTCACAAGTGCTCTCCGAGCTGTTCTCTCAAGGGCAGTCCTCGAAAGAGCTCCCTCAGCCCCACGTGCCTCACAGGGTGCCTGTTGTGGGGAGGGGAAGGGAAAGGAGATTGTAAACTGCTCTGAGACTCTTTTGGGTAGTGAAAGGCAGGGTATAAATCCAATCTCCTCCTCCTCTTTTTCTTCTTCTTCCTCTTCTTCTTCGTCTTCCTCCTCCTCCTCGGCTGTATTGGAGGAATCTGCCTGGGTCCCAGCTGCCTCCCTCTCCCAGCCTCCCTCACATGGGTGAGTCGGACTCGGGCTCCACTCAAGCAGCTGGGGTAGGGTTGAGTCATGGCGGGCATTGGCTCACAACAATGCAGTCCCTAACCCCAAAAGTATTTCACACCCTCCACCTTGGGCAATTGTAGTGGCAAAACCGTCCCTCTCATGTCTGTCGCTCGCATCAAGAGGAAGTCTGTACCATTCCCACCTGGACTGTAAATAAAAGGAGATGAAAAGGGGAGAAAATGAGGTCTTTATTGTTGTACAAGAATGCAAACCTGTGAATTGCAGGAACTCTTTAATTAGGCAGAAGCGGCTGAGATCAACACAACACCTGTTGTCTATTGAATAATGCAGAGACCTCAGATATTTACAAGCGAAATCACCACCCCTTTAAAATATCTCTAAGCTGATATGTAGCCAGATGTGACATACTTCACCCAAACAGTAATTAACACGTGGAATTCACTACTGCAGGAAATGGTGACGGCTACAAGCATACACAGCTTCAAGAGCGGATTGGATAAGCATATGGAGCAGAGGTCCATTAGTGGCTATTGGCTAGAAGGTATAGATGGAACACTCTGTCTGGGGCAGGGATGCTCTTTCTTCTTGGTGCTGGGGGGGGGCAAGAGTGGGAGGGCTTCTGGAGTTCTGGTCCGACTGGTGAACATCCTGATGACACCTAGGTTTTGGCCACTGTGTGACACAGAATGTTGGACGGGCCACTGGCCTGATCCAACATGGCTTCTCTTATGTTCTC